>NC_053028.1:579945815-579973188 GCF_003073215.2 Triticum urartu
GATCTCCCGTTCCATCCCCTTTTTCCTCGTTGTCGCTTCCTTTAGGGGTATCCACCATGTACACATCGTGAGATGAGGTGGCTGTCCAATGCCCTATGGGCGTTGGTTCATCGGTATCTCCTGCATCGTCATCCATGCTGTCGATGTCTCCGGAGTCGAAGTTGAGCACGTCGTTTAAATTGTCGACAGTGTCTACCAAGTGGGTGGTGGGTGGGCTTTGAATTTCTTCATCATCCATATCCCATCCTCGCTGACCGCAGTTCGGCCAGGGCTCTCTTGATAAAGAGAGACATGAGAGAATTCAGGATATCGCCAAAAGGCGAGTGCTGAAAGATGTCCGCGGCGGTGAACTCCGTTATTGGCGCCCAATCGGATTCGATCAGCAGGGGCGCGGGGGGTTCGGAGTCCGGAGAGGAGTCCGGATCCTCGGAGTCATGAGTCACGCGGAATGTGGGGCCGGCGTTCGGCTCGATCGCCTTTGAGATCGCAGTCCCCGAGGTGACGTGCAACCGCTCATCCTCGATTGACACAACTGGCTCCAAATTAAGGGTCAGAGCTGGTGTCTTTGCGGCCTCCGGGATACTGTTCGGTGACAGAGCTAGATCATGCCCCGCGAGACAGTGCGGCGCGCTTGGTTGTGGCTCGAATCCATCAAAGATCAAATCTCCGCGGATGTCTGCCATGTAGTTTAGGCTTCCAAACCTGACTCGATGGCCAGGGGCGTAGCTTTCGATCTGCTCCAGGTGGCCAAGCGAATTGGCCCGCAGTGCGAAGCCGCCGAAGACGAAGATCTATCCAGGGAGAAAAGTCTCACCCTGGACCGCATCGTTGTTGATGATCAAAGGAGCCATCGGGCCTAAAGGCGACGACACAGAGGAACTCTCAATGAAAGCACCAATGTCGGTGTCAAAACCGGCGGATCTCGGGTAGGGGGTCCCGAACTGTGCGTCAAGGCCGGATGGTAACAGGAGACAAGGGACACGATGTTTTTACCCAGGTTCGGGCCCTCTCGATGGAGGTAATACCCTACTCCTGCTTGATTAATATTGATGATATGGGTAGTACAAGAGTAGATCTACCACGAGATCAAGGAGGCTAAACCCTAGAAGCTAGCCTATGGTATGATTGTTGTATATGGAGTTGATGTCCTACGGACTACAACCCTCCGGTTTATATAGACACCGGATAGGGTTAGGGTTACATAGAGTCGGTTACAATGGTAGGAGATCTTGAATATCCGCATCGCCAAGCTTGCCTTCCACGCCAAGGAAAGTCCCATCCGGACACGGGACGAAGTCTTCAATCTTGTATCTTCATAGTCCTGGAGTCCGGCTGAAGGTATAGTCCGGCTACCCGAACACCCCCTAATCCAGGACTCCCTCAACATCATTCTCCTAATAATGTGATCCCGTTAATCAAATGACAACACATGTCTATTGTTAGGAAACATAACCATCTTTGATTAACGAGCTAGTCAAGTAGAGGCATACTAGTGATGTTTAATTTGTCTATGTATTCACACAAGTATTATGTTTCCGGATAATACAATTCTAGCATGAATAATAAACATTTATCATGATATAGAAATAAAATAATAACATTATGATTGCCTCTAGGGCATATTTCCTTCAGAAATGCCTTATTGGTCTTTCACAGAGTACGTACCTTGACAAGATATTGAAGAAGTTCAATATGGATCAGTCAAAGAAGGGGTTCTTGCCTGTATTGCAAGGTACGAGATTGAGCACGTCTCAATGCCCGACCACGGCAGAAGATAGAGAAAAGATGAGTGTCGTCCCCTATGCCTCGGCCATAGGGTCTATCATGTATGCTATGCTGTGTACCAGACCTGATGTAAACCTTGCCGTAAGTTTGGTAGGAAGGTACCAAAGTAATCCCGGCATGGAACACTGGACAGCGGTCAAGAATATCCTAAAGTACCTGAAGAGGACTAAGGATATGTTTCTTGTTTATGGAGGTGACGAAGAGCTCGTCGTAAAGGGTTACGTCGATGCTAGCTTCGACACAGATCTGGATGACTCTAAGTCACAAACCGGATACGTGTATATTTTGAATGGTGGGGCAGTAAGCTGGTGCAGTTGCAAGCAAAGTGTTGTGGCGGGATCTACATGTGAGGCAGAGTACATGGCAGCCTCGGAGGCAGCCCAAGAGGCAATCTAGGTGAAGGAGTTCATTACCGACCTAGGAGTCATACCCAATGCGTCGGGCCCGATGACTCTCTTCTGTGACAACACTGGAGCTATTGCCCTTGCCAAGGAGCCCAGGTTTCACAGGAAGACCAGGCATATCAAGCGTCGATTCAACTCCATTCATGAAAGTGTTCAAAACGGAGACATAGATATTTGTAAAGTACATACAGATCTGAATGTGGCAGATCCGTTGACTAAACCTCTCCCTAGAGCAAAACATGATCAACACCAGAACTGCATGGGTGTTCGATTCATCACAATGTAACTAGACTATTGACTCTAGTGCAAGTGGGAGACTGTTGGAAATATGCCCTAGAGGCAATAATAAAATGGTTATTATTATATTTCTTTGTTCATGATAATTGTCTATTGTTCATGCTATAATTGTGTTATCCGGAAATCGTAATACATGTGTGAATACATAGACCACAACACGTCCCTAGTGAGCCTCTAGTTGACTAGCTCGTTGATCAAAGATAGTCATGGTTTCCTGACTATGGACATTGGATGTCATTGATAACGGGATCACATCATTAGGAGAATGATGTGATGGACAAGACCCAATCCTAAGCATAGCTCTAAGATCGTGTAGTTCGTTTGCTATAAGCTTTTTCCGAATGTCAAGTATCATTTCCTTAGACCATGAGATTGTGCAACTCCCGGATACCGTAGGAGTGCTTTGGGTGTGCCAAACGTCACAACGTAACTGGGTGACTATAAAGGTACACTACAGGTATCTCCGAAAGTGTCTGTTGGGTTGGCACGAATCGAGACTGGGATTTGTCACTCCGTATGACGGAGAGGTATCTCTGGGCCCACTCGGTAATGCATCATCATAATGAGCTCAATGTGACCAAGTGGTTGATCACGGGATCATGCATTACGGTACGAGTAAAGTGACTTGCCGGTAACGAGATTGAACGAGGTATTGGGATACCGACGATCGAGTCTCGGGCAAGTAACGTACCGATTGACAAGGGAATTGTATACGGATTGATTGAATCCTCGACATCGTGGTTCATCCGATGAGATCATCGAGGAGCATGTGGGAGCCAACATGGGTATCCAGATCCCGCTGTTGGTTATTGACCGGAGAGTCGTCTCGGTCATGTCTATGCGTGTCTCCCGAACCCGTAGGGTCTACACACTTAAGGTTCGGTGACGCTAGGGTTGTTGAGATATTAGTACGGTAACCCGAAAGTTGTTCGGAGTCCCGGATGAGATCCCGGACGTCACGAGGAGTTCCGGAATGGTCCGGAGGTGAAGATTTATATATAGGAAGTCAAGTTTCGGCCATCGGGAAAGTTTCGGGGGTAATCGGTATTGTACTGGGACCACCGGAAGGGTCCCGGGGGTCCACCGGGTGGGGCCACCTATCCCGGAGGGCCCCATGGGCTGAAGTGGGAGGGGAACCAGCCCCTAGTGGGCTGGTGCGCCCCCCATGGGCCTCCCCTGCGCCTAGGGTTGGAAACCCTAGGGGTGGGGGCGCCCCACTTGGCTTGGGGGGGCACTCCACCCCCCTTGGCCGCCGCCCCCCCTTGGATATTCAATCTCCTAGGGCCGCCCCCCTAGGGGTCCTATATCTAGTGGGGGGGAGGGAGGGCAGCCGCACCCTAACCCCTGGCGCCTCCCTCTCCCTCCCGTGACACCTCTCCTTCTCGCAGTGCTCGGCGAAGCCCTGCCGAGATCGCCGTAGTTTCCACCACCACGCCGTCGTGCTGCTGGATCTCCATCAAACTCTCCTTCCCCCTTGCTGGATCAAGTTGGAGGAGACGTCTTCCCAATCATACATGTGTTGAACGCGGAGGTGCCGTCCATTCGGCGCTAGGTCATCGGTGATTTGGATCACGACGAGTACGACTCCATCAACCCCGTTCTCTTGAACGCTTCCGCGCGCGATCTACAAGGGTATGTAGTTGCACTCCCCTCTCCCTAGTTGCTAGATGACTCCATAGATTGATCTTGGTGATGTGTAGAAAATTTTAAAATTCTGCTATGTTCCCCAACAATAGCATGGAGCAATCAAAAATTATAGATACGTTGGAGACATATCAAGCATCCCCAAGCTTAATTCCTGCTCGTCCTCGAGTAGGTAAATGATAAAAAAGATAATTTTTGATGTGGAGTGCTACTTGGCATAATTTTAATGTAATTCTTCTTAATTGTGGTATGAATATTCAGATCCAAAAGATTCAAGATAAAAGTTTAATATTGACATAAAAATAATAATACTTCAAGCATACTAACAAAGCAATCATGTCTTCTCAAAATAACATGGCCAAAGAAAGTTATCCCTACAAAATCATATAGTCTGGCTATGGTCTATCTTCACCACACAAAATATTTAAATCATGCACAACCCCGATGACAAGCCAAGCAATTGTTTCATACTTTTGACATTCTCAAACTTTTTCAATCTTCACACAATACATGAGCGTGAGCCATGGATATAGCACTATATGTGGAATAGAATGGTGGTTGTGGAGAAGACAAAAAAGGGGAAGATAGTCTCACATCAACTAGGCTTATTAACGGGCTATGGAGATGCCCATAAATAGATATCAATGTGAGTGAGTAGGGATTGCCATGCAACGGATGCACTAGAGCTATAAGTATATGAAAGCTCAACAAAAGAAACTAAGTGGGTGTGCATCCAACTTCCTTGCTCACGAAGACCTAGGGCATTTTGAGGAAGCCCATCATTGGAATATCCAAGCCAAGTTCTATAATGAAAAATTCCCACTAGTATATGAAAGTGACGAAACGAGAGACTCTCTATCATGAATATCATGGTGCTACTTTGAAGCACAAGTGTGGTAAAGGATAGTAACATTGTCCCTTCTCTCATTTTCTCTCATTTTTTTATTTGGGCCTTTTCTCTTTTTTTATGGCCTCTTTTTTATGTTTTTTTTTATTTTTCGTCCGGAGTCTCATCCCGACCTGCAGGGGAATCACAGTCTCCATCATCCTTTCCTCACTGGGACAATGTTCTAGTAATGATGATCATCACACTTTTATTTTCTTACAGCTCAACAATTACAACTCGATACTTAGAACAAGATATGACTCTATATGAATGCCTCCGGTGGTGTACCGGGATATGCAATGAATCAAGAGTGACATGTATGAAAGAATTATTAATGGTGGCTTTGCCACAAATACGATGTCAACTACATGATCATGCTAAGCAATATGACAATGATGGAGTGTCTCATAATAAACGGGACGGTGGAAAGTTGCATGGCAATATATCTCAGGATGGCTATGGAAATGCCATAATAGGTAGGTATGGTGGCTGTTTTGAGGAAGGTATATGGTGGGTGTATGATACCGGTGAAAGGTGCGTGGTATTTAGAGAGGCTAGCAATGGTGGAAGGAAGAAAAATGCATATAATCCATGGACTCAACATTAGTCATATACTTATTTCAAAAATCTACAAGTTATCAAAGCAAAGTATTACGCGCATGCTCCTAGGGGGATAGATTGGTAGGAAAAGACCATCGCTCGTCCCCGACCGCCACTCATAAGGAAGACAGTCAAAAAATAAATCATGCTCTGACTTCATCACATAACGGTTCACCATACGTGCATGCTACGGGAATCACAAACTTTAACACAAGTATTTCTCAAATTCACAACACCTCAACTAGCACAACTTTAATATCACCATCTTCATATCTCAAAACAATTATCAAGTATCAAACTTCTCATAGCATTCAACACATTCATAAGAAAAAAAAATTAATCTTGAATGCCTAACATAATTCTTGAATACCAAGTATATTAGGATTATTTAAGAAAATTACCATGCTATTTAAGACTTTCAAAATAATCTAAGTGAAGCATGAGAGATCAATAGTTTCTATAAAACAAATCCACCACCGTGCTCAAAAAAATATAAGTGAAGTACTAGAGCAAAACTATATAACTCAAATGATATAAGCGAAGCACATAGAGTATCCTAACAAATTCCAAATCATGTATGGCTCTCTCAAAAGGTGTGTACAGCAAGGATGATTGTGGTAAACTAAAAAGCAAAGACTCAAATCATACAAGACGCTCCAAGAAAAACACATATCATGTGGTGAATAAAAATATAGCTCCAAGTAAAGTTACCGATAGAAGTAGACGAAAGAGGGGATGCCTTCCGGGGCATCCCCAAGCTTTGGCTTTTAGGTGTTCTTAGATTATCTTGGGGGTGCCATGGGCATCCCCAAGCTTAGGTTCTTTCCACTCCTTGTTCCATAATCCATCAAATCTTTACCCAAAACTTCACAACACAAAACTCAAAGTAGAAAATCTCGTGAGCTCCGTTAGCGAAATTAAACAAAAGACCACTTCAAGGTACTGTAATGCACTCATTCTTTATTTATATTGATGTTAAAACTACTGTATTCCAACTTCTCTATGGTTTATAAACTATTTTACTAGCCATAGATTCATCAAAATATGCAAACAACACACGAAAAACAGAATCTGTTAAAAACAGAACAGTCTGTAGTAATATGTAGCTAGCGCAAGATCTGGAACCCCCAAAATTCTAAAATAAACTGATGAACGTGAGGAAGTTATCTATTAATCATCTTAAAAAAGAATTAACTAAATAGCACTTTTCAAATAAAAATGGCAGCAGTTCTCGTGAGCGCTAAAGTTTCTGTTTTTTACAGCAAGATTAACAAGACTTTCCACAAGTCTTCCCAACGGTTCTATGTGGCATAAACACTAATTAAACACAAAAAACACAACCTAAAAAAGAGGCTAGATAAATTATTTATTACTAAACAGTAGAAAAAAATCAAGGAATAAAAATAAAATTGGGTTTCTTCCCAACAAGCGCTATCGTTTAACGCCCCTAGCGAGGCATAATAAGCAAGGATAGATCTAGGTATTGCCATCTTTGATAGGCAATCCATAAGTGGCTCTCATAATAGATTCATAAGGTAATTTAATTTTCTTTCTAGTAAAGTGTTCCATGCCTTTCCTTAATGGAAATTGGAATCTAATATTTCCTTCCTTCATATCAATAATTGCACCAATCGTTCTAAGGAAAGGTCTACCAAGAATAATAGGACATGAAGGATTGCAATCTATATCAAGAACGATAAAATCTACGGGCACATAATTCCTATTTGCAATAATAAGAACATCATTAATTCTTCTCATAGGTTTCTTAATAGTGGAATCCGCAAGGTGCAAGTTTAGGGAGAAATCATCAAAATCATGGAAACCTAATAAATCACACAAAGTCTTTGGAATCGTGGAAACACTAGCACCTAAATCACACAAAGCATAGCATTCATGATCTTTAATTTTAATTTTAATAGTTGGTTCCCACTCATCATAAAGTTTTCTAGGGATAGAGACTCCCAACTCAAGTTTTTCTTCATAAGATTGCATCAAGGCATCAACGATATGTTTAGTAAACGCTTTATTTTGACTATAAGCATGAGGAGAATTTAGCACGTATTGCAACAAGGAAATACAATCAATCAAAGAGCAATTTTCATAATTAAATTCCTTGAAATCCAAAATAGTGGGTTTAGCAACATCTAGGGTTTTAATTTCTTCAATCCCACTTTTATCAATTTTAGCATCAAGATCTAAGAACTCCGAATTTTTGGAACGCCTTCTAGGTAAAGGTGGATCATATTCAGTCCCATCATTATGAAGATTCATATTGCAAAACAAAGATTTAATAGGGCACACATCAATAACTTTTAGATCTTCATCTTTATTTTCATAGAAATCCGGTTTAGTGGCCATTCTATTAACTAAGGTAGCCTGCCTATCCGAAATTTCAGCAGTCAATTTCTCAATACTAGAAATTTGGGATCTTAAACCATCAAATTCTTTAGACATATCATCGAGCTCTTTATTCATAAAACTCATAAAACTTTTCTGTTCTTTAAGCTCGTTTCTGAAGAAATTATTATGCTCAAATTGCAAAACATAAAACTCCTGACATTGCTTTCGATCTCTTCTAACCTTTTAAGGTGAAGATCACCAAATATAGGTAGAGCCATTGTGACAAGCAAGCAAACTAACACACAAGAAAACAAAAAGCAAGCGGGTAAAAGAGGCAAATAGAGAAAGAGAGGGAGGATAGAGAGACAAAGGGCGAATAAAACGGCAAGGGTGAAGTGGGGGAGAGGAAAATGAGAGGCAAATGGCAAATAGTGTAATGCGGGAGACAAGGGTATGTGATGGGTACTTGGTATATTGACTTTTGCGTAGACTCCCCGCCAACGGCGCCAGAAATCTTCTCTTTTACCTCTTGAGCACTGCGTTGGATATCCTTGAAGAGGAAAGGGTGATGCAGCAAAGTGGCGTAAGTATTTCCCTCGGTTTTTGAGAACCAAGGTATCAATCCAGTAGGAGGCTACGCGTGAGTCCCTTGTCAATCCCTTCACAGTCACTTATGAGAGTGAGATCTGATAGATATAATAAGATAATATTTTTGGTATTTTTATGATAGAGATGCAAAGTAAAATAAAGCAAAGGAAATAACTAAGTATTGGAATATTAATATGATGAAGATAGATCCGGGGGCCATAGGTTTCACTAGTGGCTTCTCTCAAGAGCATAAGTATTTTACGGTGGGTGAACGAATTACTGTTGAACAATTGACAGAAGTGAGCATAGTTATGAGAATATCTAAGTATGATCATGTATATAGGCATCACGTCCGAGACAAGTAGACCGACTCCTACCTGCATCTACTACTATTACTCCACTCATCGACCGCTATCCAGCATGCATCCAGAGTATTAAGTTCATGAAAACAGAGTAACGCCTTAAGCAAGATGACATGATGTAGAGGGAAAGATTCATGTAATATGATAAAAAAACCCCATCTTGTTATCCTTGATGGCAACAATACAATACGTGCCCTGCTGCCCCTACTGTCACTGGGAAAGGACACCGCAAGATTGAACCCAAAGCTAAGCACTTCTCCCAATGCAAGAAAGATCAATCTAGTAGGCCAAACCAAACTGATAATTCAAAGATACTTGCAAAGATAACCAACCATACATAAAAGAATTTAGAGGAGATTCAAATATGGTTCATAGCTAATCTTGACATAAACCCACAATTCATCGGTCTCAACAAACACACCGCAAAAACAAGATTACATCGAATAGATCTCCACAAGAGAGGGGGAGAACATTGTATTGAGATCCAAAAAGAGAGAAGAAGCCATCTAGCTAATAACTATGGACCCGAAGGTCTGAGGTAAACTACTCACACTTCATCGGAGAGGCTATGGTGTTGATGTAGAAGCCCTCCGTGATGGATGCCCCCTCCGGCGGAGCTCCGGAACAGGCCCCAAGATGGGATCTCGTGGATACAGAAAGTTACGATGGAATTAGGGTTTTGGCTCCGTATCTGATCGTTTGGGGGTACGTAGGTATATATAGGAGGAAAGGAGTACGTCGGTGGAGCAACAGGGGGCCCACGAGGGTGGAGGGTGCGCCTGGGGGTGTTGGGGATCGTAGAAGAAATTTAAAATTTTCTACGCATCACCAAGATCAATCTATGGAGTAATATAGCAACGAGGGGAAGGGGAGTGCATCTACATACACTTGTAGATCGCTAAGCGGAAGCGTTGCAAGAACGCGGATGAAGGAGTCGTACTCGCAGCGATTCAGATCACGGTTGATTCCGATCTAAGCGCCGAACAACGGCGCCTCTGCGTTCAACACATGTGCAGCCCGGTGACGTCTCCTACGCCTTGATCCAGCAAGGGGAGAAGGAGAGGTTGGGGAAGACTCCGTCCAGCAGCAGCACGAGGGCGTGGTGGTGGTGGAGGAGCGCGGGACTCCAGCAGGGCTTCGCCAAGCACTACGAGAGACGAGGAGGGAGAGGGGTAGGGCTGCGCCAACAGGGGAAGAACTTCGGTGTTGGCTGCCCCTTTGCCTCCACTATATATAGGGGAGAGGGAGGGCTGCGCCCCACGTAGGGTTTCCACCCTAGGGGTGGCGGCAGCCCCAATCCCCATCTGGGGTGGCGGCCAAGTGGGGGGAGAGGGAGGCGCACCATGCATGGGCCTTAGGGCCCATCTGCCCTTAGGGTTTGCCCCCTCTTCTCTCTAGGACGCATGGGCCTTGGTGGGGAGGCGCCCCAGCCTACCTAGGGGCTGGTCCCTTTCTCACACTTGGCCCATGTATGCCTCCGGGGCCCGTGGCCCCTCCCAGTGGACCCCTGGACCCCTCTGGTGGTCCCGATACACTACCGGTGATGCCCGGAACACTTCCGGTGGCCAAAACCATACTTCCTATATATCAATCTTACCTCCGGACCATTCTGGAACTCCTCGTGACGTCCGGGATCTCATCCGGGACTCCGAACAACATTCGGTAACCGCGTACATACTTTCCCTATAACCCTAGCGTCATCGAACCTTAAGTGTGTAGACCCTATGGGTTCGGGAGTCATGCAGACATGGCCGAGACAACTCTCCGGTCAATAACCAACAGCGGGATCTGGATACCCATGTTGGCTCCCACATGCTCCACGATGATCTCATCGGATGAACCACGATGTCAAGGATCAATCAATCCCGTATACAATTCCCTTTGTCTAGCGGTTACGATACTTGCCCGAGATTCGATCGTCGGTATCCCGATACCTTGTTCAATCTCGTTACGGCAAGTCTCTTTACTCGTTCCGTAACACATCATCCCGTGATCAACTCCTTGATCACATTGTGCACATTATGATGATGTCCTACCGAGTGGGCCCAGAGATACCTCTCCGTTTACACGGAGTGACAAATCCCATCTCGATTCGTGCCAACCCAACAGGCACTTTCGAGATACCCATAGTGCACCTTTATAGCCACCAGTTACGTTGTGACGTTTGGCACACCCAAAGCACTCCTACGGTATCCGGGAGTTGCACAATCTCATGGTCTAAGGAAATGATAATTGACATAGAAAAGCTTTAGCAAACGAACTACACGATCTTGTGCTAGGCTTAGGATTGGGTCTTGTCCATCACATCATTCTCCTAATGATGTGATCCCGTTATCAACGACATCCAATGTCCATGGTCAGGAAACGTAACCATCTATTGATCAACGAGCTAGTCAACTAGAGGCTTACTAGGGACATGGTGTTGTCTATGTATCCACACATGTATTTGAGTTTCCTATCAATACAATTCTAGCATGGATAATAAACGATTATCATGAACAATGGAAATAATAATAATAACTAATTTATTATTGCCTCTAGGGCATATTTCCAATAGTCTCCCACTTGCACTAGAGTCAATAATCTAGTTCACATCGCCATGTGATTAACACTCACAGGTCACATCGCCATGTGACCAACATCCAAAGAGTTTACTAGACTCAATAATCTAGTTCACATCACTATGTGATTAACACTCAATGAGTTCTGGGTTTGATCATGTTATGCTTGTGAGAGAGGTTGTAGTCAACGGGTCTTGCCATATTCAGATCCCTATGTATTTCGCAAAACTTTATATCGTAGATGCTGCTACCACGTTCCACTTGGAGCTATTCCAAATTGTTGCTCCATTATACGTATCCGGTATCTCTACTCAGATCTATCCGGATAGGTGTTAAGCTTGCATCGATGTAACTCTTTACGTCGAACTCTTTATCACCTCCATAACCGAGAAACATTTCCTTATTCCTCTAAGGATAATTTTGACCGCTATCTGGTGATCCACTCCTAGATCACCTTTGTTCCCTTTTGCCAGACATGTGGCAAGGCACACATCTGGTGCGGTGCTCAGCATGGCATACCGCATAGAGCCTATGACAAAAGCATAGGGGACGACCTTCGTCCTTCCTCTTTCTTCTGCCGTGGTCAATCTTTGAGTCTTACTCAACTTCACACCTTACAACTCAGGTAAGAACCCCTTCTTTGACTGATTTATTTTGAACTCTTTCAAAAACATGTCAAGGTGTGCGTTCTTTGAAAGTATCATCAGGCGTCTTGATCTATCTCTATAGGATCTTTGATGCCCTATGTAAGCAGCTTTATCCAGGTCTTCTCTTGGAAAACACTCTTCAAACAACCATTTATGCTTTCCAGAATTCTACATTATTTCAGTATGTCATCCACATATACTTATCATAAATGTTGTAGTGCTCCCACTCACTTTCTTGTAAATACAAGTTTCTAGCAAACATTGTATAAACCTAAAAGCTTTGATCACTCCATCAAAGCATATATTCCGACTCCGAGATGCTTGCTCTAGTCCATAGAAGGATTGCTGGAGCCAGCATACCTTTTAGCATCCTTAGGATCAACAAAACCTTTTATTGTATCACATACAACTTTTCTTACGAAAACTGGTAAGAAAACTTGTTTTGACATCCATCTGTCAGATTTCATAATCGAAAAATACAGCTAATGCTAACATGATTCCGACGGACTTAAGCATCGCTACGGGTGAGAAATTCTCATCGTAGTCAACTCCTTGAACTTGTGAAAAGACTCTTTCCCACAAGTCGAGCTTCATAGACGGTAACATTACCGCCCACGTCCGTCTTTCTTCTTAAAGATCCATTTATCTCAATGGCTTGCCGATCATCGGGCAAGTCCACCAAAGTCCATACTTTGTTCTGATATATGGATCCTATCTCGGATTTCATGGCTTCTAACCATTTGTCGGAATATGGGCCCACTATCGCTTCTCCATAGCTCGTAGGTTCATTGTTGTCTAACAACATGATATCTAAGACAGGATTACCGTACCACTCAGGAGTAGTACATATCCTTGTCGACCTATGAGGTTTGATAGCAACTTGATACGAAGCTTCATGATCACTATCATTAACTTCCTCTTCAACAGACGTAGGCGCAACAGAAAACATCTTTCTGTGTTGCATCACTCTCTGGTTGAAATAAAGGTTCGACAACCTCATCAAGTTCTATCTTCCTCCCACTCAATTATTTCGAGAGAAACTCCTTCTCAAGAAAGGACCCGTTCTTAGCGACAAACAATTTGCCCTCGGATCTGAGACAGAAGGTGTACCAAACTGTCACCTTTGGGTATCCTATGAAGATGTGTTTGTCCGCTTTGGGTTCGAGTTTCTCCGGCTGAAGCCTTAAGCATCGCGGCCCCAAACATTAAGAAACGACAACTTTGGTTTCTTGCCAAAGCAATGTTCACACGACGTCGTCTCAACGGACTTAGATGGTGTCTTATCTAAAGTGAATGCAGCTGTCTGTAACGCATAACCTCAACATGAAAACGGTAGATCGATAATAGACATCATAGATCGCACCATATCTCATAAGGTTCGATTACGATGTCCGGACACACCATTACCCTCTGGTGTTCCAGGTGGCTTCAACTGTGAAACAATTCCACAATGTCTTAAGTGATTGCCAAACTCATAACTCAGAAATTCTCATTGATCAGATCGTAGGAATTTGATCTTCTTGTTATGATGGTTCTTAACTTCACTCTGAAATCACTTGAACTTTTCAAATGTTTCAGACTTGTGTTTCATTAAGTAAATATACCTATATCTACTCAAATCGTCAGTGAAGATGAGAAAATAGCGATATCCACCGCACGCTTCAATTCTCATTGGATCACACGCATCAGCAATGTATGATTTCCAACAAGTCACTTGCCCGTTTCATTGTACCTGAAAACGGGGTCTTAGTCATCCTGCCCATGAGGCATGGCTCGCATGTGTCAAGCGATTCAAAATCAAGTGACTCCAAACATCCATCGACATGGAGTTTCTTCATGCATCTTACGCCAATATGACCTAAGCGGCAGTGCCACAAGAAAGTGGTACTATCTACATCTTTTGGCGTGAACATGTGTATTACCACGACCGAGATTCACTGAACCATTCACATAGGGTGCATGACCATGAAAGGTATTATTCATGTAAACAGAATAACATTATTCTCTAACTTAAATGAATAACCGTATTGCAATGAACATGATCTAATCATATTCATGCTCAATGACACCTGATAACATTTATCTAGGTTCAATACTAATCCCGAAGGCAGATGGAGCGTGCGATGGTGATCTCATCAACTTTGGAAACACTTCCAACACACATCGTCACCTCGCCCTTAGCCAGTCTCCATTTAGTCCGTAGCTTTTGCTTCAAGTCACCAATAATAGCAACTGAACCGGTATCCAATACCCAGGTGCTACCAGGAGTACTAGTGAGGTACACATTAATAACACGTATATACTTTGTTGAAGTTGCCAGCCTTCTTATCTACCATGCATTTGGGGTAATTCCGCTACCAGTGACCGTTCCCCTTACAATAGAAGCACTTAGTCTCGGGTTTGGGTTCAACCTTGGGTTCCTTCACTGGAGCGGCAACTGGTTTGCCATCCATGAAGTTTCCCTTCTAGCCCTTGCCCTTCTTGAAACCAGTGGTCTTGTTAAACCATCAACACTTGATGCTCCTTCTTGATTTCTACCTTTTGCGGTCTTAAGCACCGCGAACAGCTCCGGGATCAACTCCATCCCTTGCATGTCATAGTTCATCACGAAGATCTAGTAGCTTAGTGATAGTGGCTAGAGAACTCTATCAATCACTATCTTATCTGGAAGTTTAACTCCCACTTGATTTAAGTGATTGTAGCACCCAGACATTCTGAGCACATGCTCACTAGCTGAGCTATTCTCCTCCATCTTGTTGGCAAAAGAATCTTGTCAGAGGTCTCATACCTCTCAACACGGGCATGAGCCTGAAATCCCAATTTCAGCTCTTGGAACATCTCATATGTCTTATGGCGTTCAAAACATCATTGGAATCCCGATTCTAAGCCGTAAAGTATGGTGCACTAAACTATCAAGTAGTCATCAGGATGTGTCTGTCAGGTGTTCACAACATCCACAGACGATGTTGTAGGGGTTTGCACATCGAGCGGTGCATCAAAGACGTAAGCCTTTTGTGTAGCAGTGAGGACACTCCTCGGACTACGGACCTAGTCCGCATCATTGCTTACAATATCTTTCAACTTAATCTTTCTCTAGGAACGTATTGAAACAGGGAGCTACAACGTGAGCTATTTATCTACAACATATTTGCAAAGACAATTTAGACTATGTTCATGATAATTGAGTTCATCTAATCAAATTATTTAATGAACTCCCACTCAGATAGACATCCCTCTAGTCATCTAAGTGAAACATGATCCGAATCGACTAGGCCGTGTCCGATCATCACGTGAGACGGACTAGTCATCAACGGTGAACATCTCATGTTGATCGTATCTTCTATACGACTCATGTTCGACCTTTCGGTCTTCCGTGTTCCGAGGCCATGTCTGTACATGCTAGGCTCGTCAAGTCAACCTAAGTGTTTCGCATGTGTCCCGAGGCCATGTCTGTACATGCTAGGCTCGTCAACACCCGTTGTATTCGAACGTTAGAATCTATCACACCCGATCATCACGTGGTGCTTCGAAACACGAACCTTCGCAACGGTGCACAGTTAGGGGGAACACTTTTCTTGAAATTTTAGTGAGGGATCATCTTATTTAAGCTACCGTCGTTCTAAGCAAATAAGATGTAAAACATGATAAACATCACATGCAATCAAATAGTGACATGATATGGCCAATATCATTTTGCTCCTTTTGATCTCCATCTTCGGGGCTCCATGATCATCGTTGTCACCGGCATGACACCATGATCTCCATCATCATGATCTCCATCATCGTGTCTTCTTGAAGTTGTCTCGTCATCTATTACTTCTACTACTATGGCTAACGCTTTAGCAATAAAGTAAAGTAATTACATGACGTTTATGTTGACACGCAGGTCATAAATAAATTAAGACAACTCCTATGGCTCCTGCCGGTTGTCATACTCATCGACATGCAAGTCGTGATTCCTATTACAAGAACATGATCAATCTCATACATCACATATATCATTCATCACATCCTTTTGGCCATATCACATCACAAAGCATATGCTGCAAAAACAAGTTAGACGTCCTCTAATTGTTGTTGCAAGTTTTACGTGGCTGCTATAGGTTCTAGCAAGAACGTTTCTTACCTACGGCAAAACCACAACGTGATATGCCAATTTCTATTTACCCTTCATAAGGACCCTTTTCATCGAATCCGATCCGACTAAAGTGGGAGAGACAGACACCCGCTAGCCACCTTATGCAACTAGTGCATGTCAGTCGGTGGAACCAGTCTCACGTAAGAGTACGTGTAAGGTCGGTCCGGGCCGCTTCATCCCACGATGCCGCCGAATCAAGATAAGACTAGTAACGGCAAGCAAATTGACAAAATCGACGCCCACAACAACTTGTGTTCTACTCGTGCATAGAAACTACGCATAGACCTAGCTCATGATGCCACTGTTGGGGATCGTAGCAGAAATTCAAAATTTTCTACGCATCACCAAGATCAATCTATGGAGTAATCTAGCAACGAGGGGAAGGAGAGTGCATCTACATACCCTTGTAGATCACTAAGCGGAAGCGTTCAAGTGAACGGGGTTGACGGGCACCTCCGCGTTCAACACACGTACGGTTGGGAGACGTCTCCTCCTTGATCCAGCAAGGTGAGAGGAGAAGTTGAGGGAAAACTCCGACAGCACGACGGCGTGGTGGTGATGGAGCTCGTGGTTCTCCGGCAGGGCTTCGCCAAGCACTACGGAGGAGGATGAGGTGTTGGAGGAGGAAGAGGGCTGCGCCAGGGGAAGGGTGCGGCTGCCCTCTTTCTCCCTCACTATATATAGGGGGAAGGGAGGAGGGGGAGGCGCCCTAGGGTTCCCTAGGGGAGGGGCGGCGGCCACAGGGGAAACCCTAGATGGGTTTGGGCGCCCCCACCCCCTAGGAAACTTGGCCCCCCAAGCCGGGAGGGGCGGCTGCCCTAGGGGTGGCGCTCCCACCTCTCCTGGTTACGTGAGATGGGGTGGGAGGGGCGCTCAGCCCCTTAGTGGGCTGATGTGCCCTCTCCCCTTGGCCCATAAGGCCACCAACGCTTGTCGGTGGCGGGCTGTCTGGTGGGCGTGGGCGGGTTGAGGTGGGTGCGCGCGGGTGTGGTCGGCTGTGCGCTGCGAGGGCGCGTCCGTTGGTGATTACGCCGGGAGGGGGCCGCTGGGGGGGCCGGACGGCGGCGGGAGTGCGGAGGGCCCGGGGGCACGGGGCGGGGGGGATTCAGTGGGATAGGGGGGGCGAGGCGTTGGTGCCCAGGGGGCAGCGCGCTACGGGTGGGGCACGGGACAGGGGGCAGAATCGAGGTCGGTGCTAGGCCGTGGGTCAGGCGGGGGGGCGGGCGTGGGGCTGACTACGGCGCATCTCGTGGCCGGGGGATGAGGTCGGGCCTTCCCTGGACGAGATGCACAATAATCGACGGTCCCGGACAGAAACACCCGGGCGAAGTAGTAGAACAGGGCTTCTAGGCTATGCCGTTGCGACGTCAGGCTATGACAGTGAGAACTGAATACCCCCTTTCGGACACGCTGGTCATCACCTGGTACCCCCGGAACAATTCCGGACTCCAATACCCTTCATCCAATACACCGATCTTCACCTCCGGACCATTTCGGAGCTCCTCGTCATGTCCGAGATCTCATCCGGGACTTCGAACAACCTTTGGTAACCACATACTATTTCCCATAACAACTCTAGCGTCACAGAACCTTAAGTGTGTAGACCCTACGGGTTCGAGAACCATACAGACATGACCGAGACAACTCTCTGGCCAATAACCAACAGCGGGATCTGGATACCCATGTTGGCTCCCACATGTTCCACGATGATCTCATCGGATGAACCACGATGTCGAGGATTCAATCAATCCCGTATACAATTCCCTTTGTCAAGTGGTATTGTACTTGCCCGAGATTCGATCGTCGGAATCCGATACCTTGTTCAATCTCGTTACCGGCAAGTCTCTTTACTCGTTCCGTAACACATCATCCCGTGATCAACTCCTTGGTCACATTGTGCACATTATGATGATGTCCTACTGAGTGGGCCCAGAGATACCTCTCTGTTTATTCGGAGTGACAAATCCCAGTCTCGATTCGTGCCAACCCAACAGACACTTTCGGATATACCTGTAGTGTACCTTTATAGCCACCCAGTTACGTTGTGACGTTTGGCACATCCAAAGCACTCCTACGGTATCCGGGAGTTGCACAATCTCATGGTCTAAGGAAATGATACTTGACATTAGAAAATCTTTAGCAAACGAACTACACGATCTTGTGCTAGGCTTAGGATTGGGTCTTGTCCATCACATCATTCTCCTAATGATGTGATCCCGTTATCAATGACATCCAATGTCCATGGTCAGGAAACCATAACCATCTATTGATCAACGAGCTAGTTAACTAGAGGCTTACTAGGGACATGGTGTTGTATATGTATCCACACATGTATCTGAGTTTCCTATCAATACAATTCTAGCATGGATAATAAATGATTATCATGAACAATGAAATATAATAATAATAACTAATTTATTATTGCCTCTAGGGCATATTTCCAACAGTTATTGCTTCATCAGATGACCTTGTCACAATTATATCATCAACATATATGAGAACAATATGGATATACTTGACTTGTTATAAATAAACAACGAAGTGTCATACTTTGAAGGAACAAAACCAAGTGCTTGCATCTTTTTACTGAGGCGAGAATACCATGCTCTTGGGGCCTGCTTTAGTCCATACAATGCCTTCTCAAGCTTGCACACATGAAGTGGTGCACGTGCATTTACAAACTCAGGTGGTTATTTCATGTAAACCTCTTCTTCCAGAACACCATGAGGAACGCGTTCTGTACATCTAGCTGACGTAGACTCCATCCCCTCGACACAGCAATGGACAAAACAAGACGAATAGTAGAAGCTTTACAACTGGACTAAACGTGTCCTCATAGTCAATACCATACTGTTGTTTAAAGCCCTTTGCAAGAAGTCTAGCTTTGTAACGGTCAATGGTTCCATCAACTTTCCTTTTTATCCTAAAGACCCACTTACAATCAATAAAAATTTTACCTTATTGTGGGGGAACCAAATGCCATGTTCTGTTTTTCTTAAGTGCCATGATTTCATCATGCATTGCTTTTCTCCAACTTCCATCACCCAAAGCTTCTTCAAGAGTATTGGGTTCTCCTGGTTCACCTGTCAAACATATTGTTGGGTTTCGTAGTAATTTCAAAAATTTCCTACGCACACGCAAGATCATGTGATGCATAGCAACGAGGGGGAGAGTGTTGTCTACGTACCCAACGCAGACCGACTGCGGAAGCGATGACACGACGTAGAGGAAGTAGTCGTACGTCTTCACGATCCAACTGATCAAGCACCGAAACTACGGCACCTCCGAGTTCGAGCACACGTTCAGCTCGATGACGATCCCCAGACTCCGATCCAGCAAAGTGTCGGGGAAGAGTTCCGTCAGCACGACGGCGTGGTGACGATCTTGATGAACTACAGCAGCAGGGCTTCGCCTAAACTCCGCTACAGTATTATCGAGGAATATGGTGGCAGGGGGCACCGCACACGGCTAAGGAATAGATCACGTGGATCAACTTGTGTGTCTAGAGGTGCCCCCCTGCCCCCGTATATAAAGGATCCAAGGGGGAGGGCTGGCCGGCCAAGGAGGAGGGCGCAGGAGAGTCCTACTCCCTCTGGGAGTAGGATTCCCCCCCCCCAATCCTAGTCGGAATAGGATTCGTGGAGGGGGAAAAGAGGAGGAGGGGGCCGGCCACCTCTCCTAGTCCTAATAGGACTAGGGGAAGGGGGAGGCGCACAGCCCATCTAGGGCAGCCCCTTCTCTTTTCCACCAAGGCCCACTATGGCCCATATAGCTCCCGGGGGGTTCCGGTAACCCCCCGGTACTCCGGTAAAATCCCGATTTCACCCGAACACATTCCGATATCCAAACATAGGCTTCCAATATATCAATCTTTATTTCTCGACCATTTTGAGACTCCTCGTCATGTCCGTGATCACATCCGGGACTCCGAACAACCTTCGGTACATCAAAATGCATAAACTCATAATATAACTGTCATCGTAACCTTAAGCGTGCGGACCCTACGGGTTCGAGAACAATGTAGACATGACCGAGACACGTTTCCGGTCAATAACCAATAGCGGGACCTGGATGCCCATATTGGCTCCTACATATTCTACGAAGATCTTTATCGGTCAGACCGCATAACAACATACGTTGTTCCCTTTGTCATCGGTATGTTACTTGCCCGAGATTCGATCGTCGGTATCCAATACCTAGTTCAATCTCGTTACCGGCAAGTCTCTTTACTCGTTCCGTAATACATCATCTCGCAACTAACTCATTAGTTGCAATGCTTGCAAGGCTTATGTGATGTGCATTACCGAGAGGGCCCAGAGATACCTCTCCGACAATCGGAGTGACAAATCCTAATCTCGAAATACGCCAACCCAACATCTACCTTTGGAGACACCTGTAATGCTCCTTTATAATCACCCAGTTACATTGTGACGTTTGGTAGCACCCAAAGTGTTCCTCCGGCAAACGGGAGTTGCATAATCTCATAGTCATAGGAACATGTATAAGTCATGAAGAAAGCAATAGCAACATACTAAACGATCGGGTGCTAAGCTAATGGAATGGTCATGTCAATCAGATCATTCAACTAATGATGTGACCTCGTTAATCAAATAACAACTCATTGTTCATGGTTAGGAAACATAACCATCTTTGATTAACGAGCTAGTCAAGTAGAGGCATACTAGTGACACTTTGTTTGTCTATGTATTCACACATGTATTATGTTTCCGGTTAATACAATTCTAGCATGAATAATAAACATTTATCATGATATAAGGAAATAAATAATAACTTTATTATTGCCTCTAGGGCATATTTCCTTCAGTCTCCCACTTGCACTAGAGTCAATAATCTAGTTCACATCGCCATGTGATTTAACATCAATAGTTCACATCACCATGTGATTAACACCCATAGTTCACATCGACATGTGACCAACACCCAAAGGGTTTACTAGAGTCAATAATCTAGTTCACATCGCTATGTGATTAACACCCAAAGAGTACTAAGGTGTGATCATGTTTTGCTTGTGAGAGAAGTTTAGTCAACGGGTCTGCCACATTCAGATCCGTATGTATTTTGCAAATTTCTATGTCAACAATGCTCTGCACGGAGCTACTCTAGCTAATTGCTCCCACTTTCAATATGTATCTAGATCGAGACTTAGAGTCATCTAGATCAGTGTCAAAACTTGCATCGACGTAACCCTTTACGACGAACCTTTTTGTCACCTCCATAATCGAGAAACATATCCTTATTCCACTAAGGATAATTTTGACCGCTGTCCAGTGATCTACTCCTAGATCACTATTGTACTCCCTTGCCAAATCAGTGCAGGGTATACAATAGATCTGGTACACAGCATGACATACTTTATAGAACCTATGGCCAAGGCATAGGGAATGACTTTCATTCTCTTTCTATCTTCTGCCGTGGTCGGGCTTTGAGTCTTACTCAACTTCACACCTTGTAACACAGGCAAGAACTCTTTCTTTGACTGTTCCATTTTGAACTACTTCAAAATCTTGTCAAGGTATGTACTCATTGAAAAAACTTATCAAGCGTCTTGATCTATCTCTATAGATCTTGATACTCAATATGTAAGCAGCTTCACCGAAGTCTTTCTTTGAAAAACTCCTTTCAAACACTTCCTTTATGCTTTACAGAATAATTCTACATTATTTCCGATCAACAATATGTCATTCACATATACTTATCAGAAATGCTGTAGTGCTCCCACTCACTTTCTTGTAAATACAGGCTTCATCGCAAGTCTGTATAAAACTATATGCTTTGATCAACTTATCAAAGCGTATATTCCAACTCCGAGATGCTTGCACCAGTCCATAGATGGATCGCTGGAGCTTGCATATTTTGTTAACACCTTTAGGATCGACAAAACCTTCTAGTTGCATCGTATACAACTCTTCTTTAGTAAATCCATTAAGGAATGCAGTTTTGTTTATCCATTTGCCAGATTTCATAAAATGCGGCAATTGCTAACATGATTCGGACAGACTTAAGCATAGATACGAGTGAGAAAACTCTCATCGTAGTCAACACCTTGAACTTGTCGAAAACCTTTTGCGACAATTCTAGCTTTGTAGATAGTAACACTACTATCAGCGTCCGTCTTCCTCTTGAAGATCCATTTATTTTCTATGGCTTGCCGATCATCGGGCAAGTCAACCAAAGTCCATACTTTGTTCTCATACATGGATCATATCTCAGATTTCATGGCTTCAAGCCACTTTGCGGAATCTGGGCTCACCATCGCTTCTTCATAGTTCGTAGGTTCATCATGATCTAGTAGCATGACTTCCAGAACAGGATTACCGTACCACTCTGGCGCGGATCTTACTCTGGTTGATCTACGAGGTTCAGTAGTATCTTGTTCTGAAGTTTCATGATCATCATCATTAGCTTCCTCACTAACTGGTGTAGGTGTCACAGAAACAGTTTTCTGTGATGTACTACTTTCCAATAAGGGAGCAGGTACAGTTACCTCGTCAAGTTCTACTTTCCTCCCACTCACTTCTTTCGAGAGAAACTCCTTCTCCAGAAAGTTTCCGAATTTAGCAACAAAAGTCTTGCCTTCGGATCTGTGATAGAAGGTGTATCCAATAGTTTCCTTTGGATATCCTATGAAGACACATTTCTCCGATTTGGGTTCGAGCTTATCAGGTTGAAGCTTTTTCACATAAGCATCGCAGCCCCAAACTTTAAGAAACGACAACTTTGGTTTCTTGCCAAACCACAGTTCATAAGGCGTCGTCTCAACGGATTTTGATGGTGCCCTATTTAACGTGAATGCGGCCGTCTCTAGAGCATAACCCCAAAATGATAGCGGTAAATCAGTAAGAGACATCATAGATCGCACCATATCTAGTAAAGTACGATTACGACGTTCGGACACACCATTACGTTGTGGTGTTCCGGGTGGCGTGAGTTGCGAAACTATTCCACAGTTTTTCAAATGTACACCAAACTCGTAACTCAAATATTCTCCTCCACGATCAGATCGTAGAAACTTTATTTTCTTGTTACGATGATTTTCAACTTCACTCTGAAATTCTTTGAACTTTTCAAATGTTTCAGATTTATGTTTCATTAAGTAGATATACCCATATCTGCTTAAATCATCTGTGAAGGTGAGAAAATAACGATATCCGCCACGAGCCTCAATATTCATCGGACCACATACATCGGTATGTATGATTTCCAACAAATCTGTTGCTCTCTCCATAGTACCGGAGAACGGCGTTTTAGTCATCTTGCCCATAAGGCATGGTTCGCAAGCATCAAGTGATTCATAATCAAGTGATTCCAAAATCCCATCAGCATGGAGTTTCTTCATGCGCTTTACACCAATATGACCTAAACGGCAGTGCCACAAATAAGTTGCACTATCATTATTAACTTTTGCATCTTTTGGTTTCAAATTATGATTATGTGTATCACTACGATCGAGATCCAACGAACTATTTTCATTTGGGTGTGTAACCATATAAGGTTTTATTCATGTAAACAGAACAACAATTTATTCTCTTACTTAAATGAATAACCGTATTACAATAAACATGATCAAATCATATTCATGCTCAACGAAACACCAAATAACACTTATTCAGGTTCAACTAATCCCAAAGTATAGGGGTGTGCGATGATGATCATATCAATCTTGGACCAACTTCCAACACACATCGATCACTTCCACCCTTAACTCTCTGTTTTATTCTGCAACTCCCGTTTTCGAGTTACTATCTTAGCAACTGAACTAGTATCAAATACTGAGGGGTTGCTATAACACTAGTAAAGTACACATCAATAACATATATCAAATATACTTATGTTCACTTTGCCATCCTTCTATCTGCCAATCACTTGGGGGTAGTTCCCGCTTCCAGGTGGACCACAGTCCCTTTGCAATAGAAGCACTTAGTCTCAGGCTTAGGACCAGACCTGGGCTTCTTCACCTTGAGCAGCAACTTACTTGCCGTTCTTCTTTGAAGTTCCCCTTCTTCCCTTTGCCCTTTTATTGAAAACTAGTGGTTTTGTCTACCATCAACACTTGATTGCTCTTTCTTGATTTCTACCTTCGTCGATTTCAACATCACGAAGAGCTTGGGAATCGTTTCCGTTATCCCTTGCATAATCATAGTTCATCACGAAGTTTCTACTAACTTGGATGATGGTGACTAGAGAATTCTGTTCAATCACTATCTTATCTGGAAGTTAACTCCCACTTGATTCAAGCGATTGTAGTACCCAGACAATCTGAGCACATGCTCACCAGTTGAGGCTTGAGCTATTCTCCTCCATCTTTTAGCTATAGAACTTGTTGGAAACTTCATATCTCTCAACTCGGGTATTTGCTTGAAATAATAACTTCAACTCCTGGATCATCTCATATGGTCCATGACGTTCAAAACGTCTTTGAAGTCCCGATTCTAAGCCATTAAGCATGGTGCACTAAACTATCAAGTAGTCATCATATTGAGCTAGCCAAACGTTCATAACGTCTGCATCTGCTCCTGCAATAGGTCCTGTCACCTAGCGGTGCATCAAGGACATAATTCTTCTGTGCAGCAATGAGGATAAACCTCAGATCACGGATCCAATCCGCATCATTGCTACTAACATCTTTCAACACAATTTTCTCTAGGAACATATCAAAATAAACACAGGGAAGCAACAACGCGAGCTATTGATCTACAACATAATTTGCAAATACTACCAGGACTAAGTTCATGATAAATTTAAGTTCAATTAATCATATTACTTAAGAACTCCCACTTAGATAGACATCCCTCTAATCTAAGTGATCACGTGATCCAAATCAACTAAACCATGTCCGATCATCACGTGAGATGGAGTAGTTCATCGGTGAACATCACTATGTTGATCATATCTACTATATGATTCACGCTCGACCTTTCGGTCTCCGTGTTCCGAGGCCATATCTGTATGCTAGGCTCGTCAAGTTTAACCTGAGTATTCTGCACGGTGTGCAACTGTTTTGCACCCGTTGTATTTGAACGTAGAGCCTATCACACCCGATCATCACGTGGTGTCTCAGCACGAAGAACTTTCGCAACGGTGCATACTCAGCGAGAACACTTCTTGAAATTTAGTGAGAGATCATCTTATAATGCTACCATCAATCAAAGCAAGATAAGATGCATAAAAGATAAACATCACATGCAATCAATATAAGTGATATGATATGGCCATCATCATCTTGTGCTTGTGATCTCCATCTCCGAAGCACCGTCATGATCACCATCGTCACCGGCGCGACACCTTGATCTCCATCGTAGCATCGTTGTCGTCTCGCCAATCTTATGCTTCCACGACTATCACTACCGTTTAGTAATAAAGTAAAGCATTACATCGCGATTGCATTGCATACAATAAAGCGACAACCATATGGCTCCTGCCAGTTGCCGATAACTCAGTTACAAAACATGATCATCTCATACAATAAAATTCAGCATCATGCCTTGACCATATCACATCACAACATGCCCTGCAAAAACAAGTTAGACGTCCTCTACTTTGTTGTTGCATGTTTTACGTGGCTGCTACGGGCTTAAGTAAGAACCAATCTCACCTACGCATCAAAACCACAAAGATAGTTTGTCAAATAGACTCTGTTTTAACCTTCGCAAGGACCGGGCGTAGCCATACTTGGTTCAACTAAAGTTGGAGAGACAGTCCGCCCGCAAGCCATCTATGTGCAAAGCACGTCGAGGGAACCGGTCTCGCGTAAGCGTACGCGTAAGGTTGGTCCGGGTTCGTCTCGTCCAACAATACCGCGAACCAAGTATGACATGCTGTAGCAGTATGACTTGTATCGTCCACAAACTCACTTGTGTTCTACTCGTGCAATATAACATCAACATTAATAACCTAGGCTCGGAATACACTGTTGGGTTTCGTAGTAATTTCAAAAAATTTCCTACGCACACGCAAGATCATGTGATGCATAGCAACGAGAGGGGAGAGTGTTGTCTACGTACCCAACGCAGACCGACTGCGGAAGCGTGACACGACGTAGAGGAAGTAGTCGTACGTCTTCACGATCCAACCGATCAAGCACCGAAACTACGGCACCTCCGAGTTCGAGCACACGTTCAGCTCGATGACGATCCCCGGACTCCGATCCAGCAAAGTGTCGGGGAAGAGTTCCGTCAGCACGACGGCGTGGTGACGATCTTGATGTACTACAGCAGCAGGGCTTCGCCTAAACTCCGCTACAGTATTATCGAGGAATATGGTGGCTGGGGGCACCGCACACGGCTAAGGAATAGATCACGTGGATCAACTTGTGTGTTTCTGGGGTGCCTCTGCCTCAGTATATAAAGGAGCCAAGGGGAGGGGGGCGCCGGCCAGGAGGAGGGCGCAGGAGGAGTCCTACTCCTTCCGGGAGTAGGACTCCCCCCCCCAATCCTAGTGGAACTAGGATTCCGGAGGGGGAAAAGAGGAGGAGGGGGCCGGCCACCTCTCCTAGTCCTAATAGGACTAGGGGAAGGGGGAGGCGCACAGCCCATCTAGGGCAGCCCCTTCTCTTTTCCACCAAGGCCCACTATGGCCCATATAGCTCCCGGGGGGTTCCGGTAACCCTCCCGGTACCGGTAAAATCCCGATTTCACCCGGAACACTTCCGATATCCAAACATAGGCTTCCAATATATCAATCTTTATGTCTCGACCATTTCGAGACTCCTCGTCATGTCCATGATCACATCCGGGACTCCGAACTACCTTCGGTACATCAAAATGCATAAACTCATAATAACTGTCATCGTAACGTTAAGCGTGCGGACCCTACGGTTCGAGAACGACATGACCGAGACACGTCTCCGGTCAATAACCAATAACGGGACCTGGATGCCCATATTGGCTCCTACATATTCTACGAAGATCTTTATCGGTCAGACCGCATAACAACATACGTTGTTCCCTTTGTCATCGGTATGTTACTTGCCCGAGATTCGATCGTCGGTATCCAATACCTAGTTCAATCTCGTTACCGGCAAGTCTCTTTACTCGTTCCGTAATACATCATCTCACAACTAACATATTAGTTGTAATGCTTGCAAGGCTTATCTCTCGCACA
>NC_053028.1:579974188-579986184 GCF_003073215.2 Triticum urartu
TGGATGCCCATATTGGCTCCTACATATTCTACGAAGATCTTTATCGGTCAGACCGCATAACAACATACGTTGTTCCTTTTGTCATCAGTATGTTACTTGTCCGAGATTCGATCGGCGGTATCCAATACCTAGTTCAATCTCGTTACCGGCAAGTCTCTTTACTCGTTCCGTAATACATCATCTCACAACTAACATATTAGTTGTAATGCTTGCAAGGCTTATGTGATGTGCATTACCAAGAGGGCCCAGAGATACCTCTCCGACAATCGGAGTGACAAATCCTAATCTCGAAATACGTCAACCCAACATTTACCTTTGGAGACACCTGTAGAGCTCCTTTATAATCACCCAGTTACGTTGTGACGTTTGGTAGCACACAAAGTGTTCCTCCGGAAAACGGGAGTTGCATAATCTCATAGTCATAGGAACATGTATAAGTCATGAAGAAAGCAATAGCAACATACTAAACGATCGGGTGCTAAGCTAATGGAATGGGTCATGTCAATCAGATCATTCAACTAATGATGTGATCCCGTTAATCAAATAACAACTCCTTTGTCTATGGTTAGGAAACATAACCATCTTTGATTAACGAGCTAGTCAGGTAGAGGCATACTAGTGACACTCTTTTTGTCTATGTATTCACACATGTATTATGTTTCCGGTTAATACAATTCTAGCATGAATAATAAACATTTATCATGATATAAGGAAATAAATAATAACTTTATTATTGCCTCTAGGGCATATTTCCTTCAGTCTCCCACTTGCACTAGAGTCAATAATCTAGATTACACTGTAATGATTCTAACACCCATGGAGTCTTGGTGCTGATCATGTTTTGCTCGTGGAAGAGGCTTAGTCAACGGGTCTGCCACATTCAGATCCGTATGTATCTTGCAAATCTCTATGTCTCCCACCTGGACTAGATCCCGGATGGAATTGAAGCGTCTCTTGATGTGCTTGGTTCTCTTGTGAAATCTGGATTCCTTTGCCAAAGCAATAGCACCAGTATTGTCACAAAAGATTTTCATTGGACCCGATGCACTAGGTATGACACCTAGATCGGATATGAACTCCTTCATCCAGACTCCTTCATTTGCTGCTTCCGAAGCAGCTATGTACTCCGCTTCACATGTAGATCCCGCTACGATGCTTTGTTTCGAACTGCACCAACTGACAGCTCCACCGTTTAATGTAAACACGTATCCGGTTTGCGATTTAGAATCGTCCGGATCAGTGTCAAAGCTTGCATCAACGTAACCTTTTACGATGAGCTCTTTGTCACCTCCATATATGAGAAACATATTCTTAGTCCTTTTTAGGTATTTCAGGATGTTCTTGACCGCTGTCTAGTGATCCACTCCTGGATTACTTTGGTACCTCCCTGCTAGACTTATAGCAAGGCACACATCAGGTCTGGTACACAGCATTGCATACATGATAGAGCCTATGGCTGAAGCATAGGGAACATCTTTCATTTTCTCTCTATCTTATGCAGTGGTCGGGCATTGAGTCTTACCTCAATTCACACCTTGTAACACAGGCAAGAACCCTTTCTTTGCTGATCCATTTTGAACTTCTTCAAAACTTTGTCAAGGTATGTGCTTTGTGAAAGTCCAATTAAGCGTCTTGATCTATCTCTATAGATCTTAATGCCTAAAATGTAAGCAGCTTCACCGAGGTCTTTCATTGAAAAACTCTTATTCAAGTATCCCTTTATGCTATCCAGAAATTCTATATCATTTCCAATCAGTAATATGTCATCCACATATAATATCAGAAATGCTACAGAGCTCCCACTCACTTTCTTGTAAATACAGGCTTCTCCAAAAGTCTGTATAAAACCAAATGCTTTGAATCACACTATCAAAACGTTTATTCCAACTCCAAGAGGCTTGCACCAGTCCATAAATGGATCGCTGGAGCTTGCACACTTTGTTAGCTCCCTTTGGATCGACAAAACCTTCCGGTTGCATCATATACAATTCTTCTTCCAGAAATCCATTCAGGAATGCAGTTTTGACATCCATCTGCCAAATTTCATAATCATAAAATGCGGCAATTGCTAACATGATTCGGACAGACTTAAGCATCGCTACGGGTGAGAAGGTCTCATCGTAGTCAACCCCTTGAACTTGTCGAAAACCTTTTGCGACAAGTCGAGCTTTGTAGACAGTAATATTACCATCAGCGTCAGTCTTCTTCTTGAAGATCCATTTATTCTCAATTGCTTGCCTATCACCGGGCAAGTCAACCAAAGTCCATACTTTGTTCTCATACATGGATCCCATCTCAGATTTCATGGCTTCAAGCCATTTTGCGGAATCTGGGCTCACCATCGCTTCTTCATAGTTTGTAGGTTCATCATGATCTAGTAGCATGACTTCCAGAACTGGATTACTGTAACACTCTGGCGCGGATCTCACTCTGGTTGATCTACGAGGTTCAGTAGTATCTTGTCCTGAAGTTTCATGATCATTATCATTAACTTCCTCACTTATTGGTGTAAGTGTCGCAGAAACAGTTTTCTGTGATGTACTACTTTCCAATAAGGGAGCAGGTACAGTTACCTCGTCAAGTTCTACTTTCCTCCCACTCACTTCTTTCGAGAGAAACTCCTTCTCAAGAAAGTTTCCGAATTTAGCAACAAAAATCTTGCCTTCAGATCTGTGATAGAAGGTGTATCCAACTGTTTCTTTTGGGTATCCTATGAAGACACATTTCTCCGATTTGGGTTCGAGCTTATCAGGTTGAAGCTTTTTCACATAAGCATCGCAGCCCCAAACTTTAAGAAACGACAACTTGGTTTTCTTGCCAAACCATAGTTCATAAGGTGTCGTCTCAACGGATTTTGATGGTGCCCTATTTAACGTGAATGTGGCCGTCTCTAAAGCATAACCCCAAAACGATAGCAGTAAATCAGTAAGAGACATCATAGATCGCACCATATCTAGTAAAGTACGATTACGATGTTCGGACACACCATTACGCTGTGGTGTTCGGGTGGCGTGAGTTGCGAAAACTATTCCGCATTGTTTCAAATGTACACCAAACTCGTAACTCAAATATTCTCATCCACGATCAGATCGTAGAAACTTTATTTTCTTGTTACGATGATTTTCAACTTCACTCTGAAATTCTTTGAACTTTTCAAATGTTTCAGACTTATGTTTCATTAAGTAGATATACACATATCTCCTTAAGTTCATCTGTGAAGGTGAGAAAATAATGATACCTGCCACGAGCCTCAATATTCATTGGACCACATACATCTGTATGTATGATTTCCAACAAATCTGTTGCTCTATCCATAGTTCTGGAGAACGGTGTTTTAGTCATCTTGCCCATGAGGCATGGTTCGCAAGTACCAAGTGATTCATAATCAAGTGGTTCCAAAAGTCCATCAGTATGGAGTTTCTTCATGCGCTTTATACCGATATGACCTAAACGACAGTGCCACAAATAAGTTTGCACCATCATTATCAACTCTGCATCTTTTGGCTTCAACATTATGAATATGTGTATCACTACTCTCAAGATTCAATAAGAATAGACCACTCTTCAAGGGTGCATGACCATAAAAGATATTACTCATATAAATAGAACAATCATTATTCTCTGATTTAAATGAATAACCGTCTCGCATTAAACAAGATCCAGATATAATGTTCATGCTCAACGCTGGCACCAAATAACAATTATTTAGGTCTATTACTAATCCCGAAGGTAGATGTAGAGGTAGCGTGCCGACCACGATCACATCGACTTTGGAACCATTTCCCACGCGCATCGTCACCTCGTCCTTAGCCAATCTTCGCTTAATCCGTAGTCCCTGTTTCAAGTTGCAAATATTAGCAACAGAACCAGTATCAAATACCCAGGTGCTACTGCGAGCATTAGTAAGGTACACATCAATAACATGTATATCACATATACCTTTGTTCACCTTGCCATCCTTCTTATCCGCCAAATACTGGGGGCAGTTCCGCTTCCAGTGACCAGTCTGCTTGCAGTAGAAGCACTCAGTTTCAGGCTTAGGTCCAGACTTGGGTTTCTTCTCTTGAGCAGCAACTTGCTTGCCGTTCTTCTTGAAGTTCCCCTTCTTCTTCCCTTTGCCCTTTTTCTTGAAACTAGTGGTCTTGTTGACCATCAACACTTGATGCTCCTCTTTGATTTCTACCTCCGCAGCTTTCAGCATTGCGAAGAGGCTCGGAATAGTCTTGTTCATTCCCTTGCATATTATAAGTTCATCACGAAGCTCTGGTAGCTTGGTGCAGTGATTGGAGAATTCTGTCAATGACGGCAATCATCTGGAAGATTAACTCCAATTGAAATCAAGTGATTATTATACCCAGATTTGAGTATATGCTCACTGACAGAACTGTTCTCCTCATTGCAGCTATAAGAACTTAATTGGAGACTTCAATATCTCCTCAAATCCGGGCCATTTGCTTGAAATATTAACTTCAACTCCTGGAACATCTCATATGCTCCATGATTGTCAAAACGTCGTTGAAGTCCCGATTCTAAGCCGTAAAGCATGGCACAACTGAACTATCGAGTAGTCATCAGCTTTGCTCTGCCAGACGTTCATAACATCTGGTGTTGCTCCAGCAGCAGGCCTGGCACCCAGCGGTGCTTCCAGGACATAATTCTTCTGTGCAGCAATGAGGATAATCCTCAAGTTACGGACCCAGTCCGTGTAATTGCTACCATCATCTTTCAACATTGCTTTCTCAAGGAACGCATTAAATTTCAACGGAACAACAGCACGGGCCATTTATCTACAATCATTCATAAACAAGCAAGATACTATCAGGTACTAAGTTCATGATAAATTTAAGTTCAATTAATCATATTACTTAAGAACTCCCACTTAGATAGACATCCCTCTAATCTCTAAGTGATCACGTGATCCAAATCAACTAAACCATAACCGATCATCACGTGAAATGGATTAGTTTTCAATGGTGAACATCATTATGTTGATCATATCTACTATATGATTCACGCTCGACCTTTCGGTCTCCGTGTTCCGAGGCCATATCTGCATATGCTAGGCTCGTCAAGTTTAACCTGAGTATTCTGCGTGTGCAAAACTGGCTTGCACCCGTTGTAGATGGACGTAGAGCTTATCACACCCGATCATCACGTGGTGTCTGGGCACGACGAACTTTGGCAACGGTGCATACTCAGGGAGAACACTTCTTGATAATTTAGTGAGAGATCATCTTATAATGCTACCGTCAATCAAAGCAAGATAAGATGCATAAAAGGATAAACATCACATGCAATCAATATAAGTGATATGATATGGCCATCATCATCTTGTGCCTGTGATCTCCATCTCCGAAGCACTGTCATGATCACCATCGTCACCGGCGCGACACCTTGATCTCCATCGTAGCATCGTTGTCGTCTCGCCAATCTTATGCTTCCACGACTATCACTACCGCTTAGTAATAAAGTAAAGCATTACATCGCGATTGCATTGCATACAATAAAGCGACAACCATATGGCTCCTGCCAGTTGCCGATAACTCGGTTACAAAACATGATCATCTCATACAATAAAATTTAGCATCATGTCTTGACCATATCACATCACAACATGCCCTGCAAAAACAAGTTAGACGTCCTCTACTTTGTTGTTGCAAGTTTTACGTGGCTGCTACGGGCTTAAGCAAGAACCAATCTACCTACGCATCAAAACCACAACGATAGTTTGTCAAGTTTGACTCCGTTTTAACCTTCGCAAGGACCGGGCGTAGCCACACTTGGTTCAACTAAAGTTGGAGAGACAGTCGCGCAAGCCACCTATGTGCAAAGCACGTCGGGAGAACCGGTCTCGCGTAAGCGTACGCGTAATGTTGGTCCGGGTCGTCTCGTCCAACAATGCCGCCGAACCAAAGTATGACATGCTGGTAGGCAGTATGACTTATATCGCCCACAACTCACTTGTGTTCTACTCTGTAAATAACATCAACCATAATAACCTAGGCTCTGATACCACTGTTGGGTTTCGTAGTAATTTCAAAAAATTTCCTACGCACACGCAAGATCATGTGATGCATAGCAACGAGGGGGAGAGTGTTGTCTACGTACCCAACGCAGACCGACTGCGGAAGCGATGACACGACGTAGAGGAAGTAGTCGTACGTCTTCACGATCCAACCGATCAAGCACCGAAACTACGGCACCTCCGAGTTCGAGCACACGTTCAGCTCGATGACGATCCCCGGACTCCGATCCAGCAAAGTGTCGGGGAAGAGTTCCGTCAGCACGACGGCGTGGTGACGATCTTGATGAACTACAGCAGCAGGGCTTCGCCTAAACTCCGCTACAGTATTATCGAGGTATATGGTGGCAGGGGGCACCGCACACAGCTAAGGAATAGATCACGTGGATCAACTTGCGTGTCTAGAGGTGCCTCCTGCCTCCGTATATAAAGGAGGAGAGGAGGGGAGGCTGGCCGGCCAAGGGAGGAGGCGCAGGAGAGTCCTACTCCCTCTGGGAGTAGGATTCCCCCTCCAATCCTAGTCCAACTAGGATTCCTCGGAGGGGAAAAGAGGAGGAGGGGGCCGACCACCTCTCCTAGTCCTAATAGGACTAGGGAAAGGGGGCACACAGCCCATCTAGGGCAAGCCTCTTCTCTTTTCCACCAAGGCCCACTATGGCCCATATAGCTCCCGGGGGGTTCCGGTAACCCTCCCGTATTCCGGTAAAATCCCGATTTCACCCGGAACACATCCGATATCCAAACATAGGCTTCCATATCAATCTTTACGTCTCGACCATTTCGAGACTCCCGTCGTCATGTCCATGATCACATCCGGGACTCCGAACAACCTTCGGTACATCAAAATGCATAAACTCATAAATAACTGTCATCGTAACCTTAAGCGTGCGGACCCTACGGGTTCGAGAACAATGTAGACATGACCGAGACACGTCTCCGGTCAATAACCAATAGCGGACCTGGATGCCCATATTGGCTCCTACATATTCTACGAAGATCTTTATCGGTCAGACCGCATAACAACATACGTTGTTCCCTTTTCCATCGGTATGTTACTTGCCCGAGATTCGATCGTCGGTATCCAATACCTAGTTCAATCTCGTTACCGGCAAGTCTCTTTACTCGTTCCGTAATACATCATCTCACAACTAACATTAGTTGTAATGCTTGCAAGGCTTATGTGATGTGTATTACCGAGAGGGCCCAGAGATACCTCTCCGACAATCGGAGTGACAAATCCTATTCTCGAAATACGCCAACTCAACATCTACCATTGAGACACCTGTAGAGCTCCTTTATAATCACCCAGTTACGTTGTGACGTTTGGTAGCACCCAAAGTGTTCCTCCGGCAAACGGGAGTTGCATAATCTCATAGTCATAGGAACATGTATAAGTCATGAAGAAAGCAATAGCAACATACTAAACGATCGGGTGCTAAGCTAATGGAATGGGTCATGTCAATCAGATCATTCAACTAATGATGTGACCTCGTTAATCAAATAACAACTCATTGTTCATGGTTAGGAAACATAACCATCTTTGATTAACGAGCTAGTCAAGTAGAGGCATACTAGTGACACTTTGTTTGTCTATGTATTCACACATGTATTATGTTTCCGGTTAATACAATTCTAGCATGAATAATAAACATTTATCATGATTATAAGGAAATAAATAATAACTTTATTATTGCCTCTAGGGCATATTTCCTTCACAACTACTTGTGTTCTACTATGCATAAACTACGCAACCTAGCTCATGATGCCACTGTTTGGGGAACGTAGCATAAATTCAAAATTTTCCTACGTGTCACCAAGATCTATCTATGGAGTCATCTAGCAACGAGGGAGGAGTGGATCTACATACCCTTGTAGATCGCGCGCGGAAGCGTTCAAGAGAACGGGGTTGATGGAGTCGTACTCGTCGTGATCCAAATCACCGATGATCCTAGCGCCGAACGGACGGCACCTCCGCGTTCAACACACGTACGGAGCAGCGACGTCTCCTCCTTCTTGATCCAGCAAGGGGGAGGAGAGGTTGATGGAGATCCAACAGCACGACGGCGTGGTGGTGGAAGTAGCGGGATTCCAACAGGGCTTCGCCAAGCGCTGCGGGAGGAGGGAGATGTGTCATGGGAGGGAGAGGGAGGCGCCAGGGCTTAGGTATGGTTGCCCTCCCTTCCCCCACTATATATAGGGCCAAGGGAGAGGGGGGAGGCGCAGCCTTGGCCCTTCCTCCAAGGAAGGGTGCGGCCAAGGGAGGAGTCCCTCCTCCCCAAGGCACCTCGGAGGTGCCTTCCCCTTTTAGGACTCTTCCTTTTCCTCTTACATGGGCCTCTAGGGGCTGGTGCCCTTGGCCCATATAGGCCAAGGCGCACCCCCTACAGCCCATGTGGCCCCTGGGGCAGGTGGCCCCACCCGGTGGACCCCCGGGACCCTTCCGGTGGTCCCGGTACAATACCGGTGACCCCGAAACTTGTCCCGATGGCCGAAATAGCACTTCCTATATATAATTCTTTACCTCCGGACCATTCCGGAACTCCTCGTGACGTCCGGGATCTCATCCGGGACTCCGAACAACTTTCGGGTTACCGCATACTAATATCTCTATAACCCTAGCGTCATCGAACCTTAAGTGTGTAGACCCTACGGGTTCGGGAACCATGCAGACATGACCGAGACGTTCTTCGGTCAATAACCAACAGCGGGATCTGGATACCCATGTTGGTTCCCACATGTTCCACGATGATCTCATCGGATGAACCACGATGTCGAGGATTCGATCAATCCCGTATTCAATTCCCTTTGTCTAGCGGTATTGTACTTGCCCGAGATTCGATCGTCGGTATCCGATACCTTGTTCAATCTCGTTACCGGCAAGTCTCTTTACTCGTTCCGTAACACATCATCCCGTGATCAACTCCTTGATCACATTGTGCACATTATGATGATGTCCTACCGAGTGGGCCCAGAGATACCTCTCCGTTTACACGGAGTGACAAATCCCAGTCTCGATTCGTGCCAACCCAACAGACACTTTCGGAGATACCCGTAGTGTACCTTTATAGCCACCCAGTTACGTTGTGACGTTTGGCACACCCAAAGCACTCCTACGGTATCCGGGAGTTGCACAATCTCATGGTCTAAGGAAATGATACTTGACATTAGAAAAGCTTTAGCATACGAACTACACGATCTTGTGCTAGGCTTAGGATTGGGTCTTGTCCATCACATCATTCTCCTAATGATGTGATCCCGTTATCAATGACATCCAATGTCCATGGTCAGGAATAGCGATGAAGAATGTCCAGATACGGAGACAGCTCATAGGTCTTCTTCTAGTTACTGGGTGAACTTCACAGTGCAGTAGGGCCAAAGGGCTTGCTTGTGGGTGGACGTAGCATTGCGGTGAGGACGGAAACCGACAGGAGTCTCAAGCCCGGTATCCACCACATCAAGTAACTCCATGAAAGCCTTCCACTTGACAGAAAGCAGCTTGCCATTGGTCATCCATGTCAGAGTCCTGTCGACATCCGTCCCAAGATGGACGGTGGCATAGAATTGAGCCACCAAATCCGCATCGAAATCCTTGTTGAATTGCATGATCCTGAGAATGTTCAGCTGAGTGCACATCTGAAGAGCTTCGCCAAAGTACTCCGGGTCCTTCTCCATAGCATCAGTGTCAATGGAGCGAACATCAACAAAAAGATTCTTCTTGGCCTTGATCACATCAAAGTAGATGGCAAACTGAAAACGGTTCCAGAACGGGCGGTTGACCAAAGTGGGTTCTTGGTCCACCGCATAGGGGTTGCGGCGACGCTTCTCCCAAAACTCCTTGTTGGTCATCTCAGTCACAGTCTTCCCTTTTGGCTTGTTGGCGGATCGCTTCGATTGCTGAGGAGGTGGAGGAACACTTGCAGAATGCACTTGCTGGAGGCGGTTGGGTGCTCGAGGAACCACCGGCAGGCTCTGAGGTGCGGTAGCGTTTTGATGTGGCACGCCCGGGGTTGATACGGCGACCTTGCTGCTCGGAACGGTCATCACCTGGAGCCAAACACAAGAACACGCAAAACAACCAGAAAGAACGAGCATAAGCCAACAAACTCAACAAAGGATCAAGGTAAGGCAGGAAAATGATGGAAATTGGCATGCAGCGGTAGTACCGTGACCTGCCCGCGGTAGTACCGCCCCAAGCGGTAGTACCGCCCCAAAGGGAGCGGTAGTACCGCTCTAGGTCAAGCGGTAGTACCGCTCAAAGAGCGGTAGTACCACTCAAGAGAGCGGTAGTACGCTTGAGGCGGAGAAACAAAGTTTCTTTAGCACGAGGCGGTGAAACAGCGGGTTCCTACTACCGTGGTCAGATCCGGCACTACCGGCCTACCAAATTCAAAAATAATCCTACCAAACTCTAATCGAGATAGTCTAGTTGCCTTCTCCAACCAACTCAAGCCTAGATTTAGCCAAAAATCTAGAGATGCAACCACCATTGCCCCTAAGAAACAAGAACTGAAAAAGAGACAAAACGAAAGAAGGAACGGGGGCAATACCGGCATCCATGGCAAGAGGACGAGGTGGGGATCGACTCCACCAAAGGAAATGGAGAGGGACGCCCCGGAGACGGAGATCCGCCGGAGCCCTCCCGCGGCGAGAGGAGGCTGGAGAGAGGAAGAGAAAAGAGGGGCGAAGTGAATGGGTATGGGGGAGAAGAAACCTCCCCCTGCCCCGACTTAACCCCCTGGTCCCGTCCCTCAGCGGTAGTACCGCGCTGGGGGCGGTAGTACCGCGCGCACCACCAGCGGTAGTACCGCCCAGCACGCCACGGCAACTAAACAGACACGGCTTAGCTCGACGAAACGACAAAAAAAGCAAACACACCAGCAAACGACCAAGACACACCTCTTCACAAGAGGGCGGTGGCCGAGGCCACCTATGTTTGAGTCAAAAGGTATGGCACCGCGAAGATTTTAACCTTGGGCCCATGACCAAAACTCGTCTTTAAGCACAAGTGCCATCAACAATGGCTAAAGTGAAAGACTTGATCAATTTATGCATAATGGGGGGAGGGAGAGTTCATTGAGAGAACAACACTCCCCCTATGTCCATGCCTACACCTAAACTAGACAACAAATTGAGCGTGGTAGGGTGTGCACGGGTTCAAGCAACATTGCTCGAATCAATGATATTTAGCTCATGCCTTAACTCGCGAAATCTTGCTTCATCCAAGGGCTTCGTGAAAATATCTGCAAGGTTGTCATGAGTGTTGACATAGTTGAGCTCGATCTCTCCTCGCCTAATGTGATCCCGGATGAAGTGATACCGAATCTCAATATGCTTCGTCTTGAAGTGTTGCACCGGGTTGAGAGAAATCTTGATGGCACTTTCATTGTCACACCAAAGAGGCACTTTGTCACAAGTGACACCGTAATCCTTTAAAGTTTGCCTCATCCATAGGAGTTGTGCACAACAACTACCGGCGGCAACATACTCCGCCTCAGTGGACGAGAGAGACACACAACTTTGCTTTTTGGAAGACCAACTTACCAAAGAGCAACCAAGGAATTGGCACCCTCCGGAAGTGGACTTCCTATCCACTTTGTCTCCCGCCCAATCGGAATCCGAGTACCCTACAAGCTTGAAGTTTGATCCTCTTGGGTACCATAAGCCAAAGTTTGGGGTATGAGCCAAATATCGAAAGATTCGTTTGACCGCCACATAGTGACTTTCCTTAGGTGCGGCTTGAAACCGTGCACAAATTCCCACACTCAACATGATGTCCGGTCTAGATGCACAAAGGTAAAGCAAGGAACCAATCATGGAACGATATACCTTTTGATCCACCACTTTACCATTGGGATCTAAGTCAAGTTGGCACTTGGTGGGCATTGGAGTGGAGGCCGGCTTGACGTCACTTAGCTTGAATCTCTTGAGCATGTCTTGGGTGTATTTGGATTGATTGATGAAGGTTCCTTTATTC
>NC_053028.1:579987566-580116155 GCF_003073215.2 Triticum urartu
GAAGAGAAGAAGAGAGAGGCAGAGCAAGCATATGAAAGGGAGGAAATGAATTTCCTGTTCATGCAACAAGAGGAGCAAGAAAGGCAGCAGAGATGGAAAGAATATCAGCAGCAAGAGGAGAAAGCAAAGCAAAAGGCCTGTGAGGAGCAGATGCAAGCAAAAGAAAAAACATGCGAGACAGAGGTTAATAGGGTTCAAACTACTCCAGTAATGAAAGAGGAGGTTAATAGGCCTCAATCATCTACAACAAGGAAAGCCTTTGAGGAGAAAAAAAAAGGTAGATGATATGGCAGCAATGAGGTTAAGAGCTGATGAGGAGAGGTATAGGGCATGGCTGCAAAAAGAGAAGGAAATGGACCAAGCAAATGGTCAACAAGGCACTTCCAACAAAAGAAGTCTTCCAAGCCAGCAAAACACTCAATTTAAGATGCCAAGAAAAGTTAGAATGTTTGATTATTTCAAGTAGTAGTCTAGTTCATGTGATGTGCTAAATTCAGTTTCTTCTGGACTATTATGTAGTTGAAACCATGTTTATTTTTCCACATGATCATCTTATGTTCATGATCATGGTGCCCAGGATGTAATGATCATCTTATTTTGGAGGATATTTGGAAAACTATGACATTTCGTTTCCTGAGATTTTCAAATTTCCTATGATATTTTCTGTCCTCAGATTTGCATATTCCCTGTGATATGTTCATACATTGCCCAGTTTCTATTAACATTGCATCTTCATATATCTAAATCATGTAGAAAATGCAGTGCAACACCAAATGGTACAGCACATAACCATATAATGCCTGCACTATGCATATACATGTACTGTTCATGCTCATACATTGCCCAGGTTCTATGAACATTGCCCATGCTCATGTCTAAATTATGTAAAAAATGCAGAGAATGACCATATGTAACAGCACATGACCATATAATGCTTGTACTGTTCATACATACATATATATAATCCATGTACTTTATCCTGCACTTGACATGATCAAATGGCACATCACAGTACCAATTCCAGGAGAAAATACACAGCATACATGACCAAATGGCACCTGACCAAATGGCAAAACTCTAATATAGCCCAGCTCACAACACAGTATATCACATTAGAATTTTTGTTCAAATTACAAAGCTCATGTAAGAACAAGCACAGATCACAACTATGAAATTACCAAAAGATTACACACACCCCAGATCATCTAACTTAACTAACAACATTTCAAACAGGATGGTAACAAACATCCCAATGCCATTACACAAGCCAAAGTACTAAACTTCAGTACTGTACAGACTTGACACGCCTCCAACAACTCCCGCGTTCTCGTCGGTGACGCCGGAGCAGGCGCCGACCGTCCTCCTTGCCAGCATTCCAACCTTTGGCAGAGGCACCACCACCTTGAGCACCTTCCGATTGATACACGAGTCACGCAGCAATGCATTGACCTGCAATTCCCACCTGTCAGAGGGCAGCTCGATGTCAATCAGCTTGCCGTGAAGCTCCTTCAGCACGCCCATGCGAAGTCCGGCTCACACGCACCGTCAGGGAGGCCTTCATTGCGGGTGCGGCTCGGCTCCGGCCGAAGACATGGTGGCTCTCCGCGGCGCCACACCTGCTGCGGGAAACCCACCCGTGCACGCTGACGGTGGACGGTGGAATCGCAGGCGCGGGCCACTGTTGGGCTAGCTTTGCCTCCGCCCGCACAGGAAGCGGCGCTCATGCTCTAGCCGGGGCGGGTGACGGCTGGGACAGCTTCGCCTCCGCCCGCATAAGAAGGAAGGGGCCGGCGCAGGCTGGGACAACACTGCCTCGGCCCGAAGGACTCCTACTCTTGCCGGGGCCGGGAACGGAGCTACCGGAGGTCGCCGCCGCCGGCCATGGTTCTAGGGTTAGCGATTTCTATCTAATTTTGGGGATCGAATTGGGGGATTTCCTCTTTTCTCGCTCGGGTTAGGAGAAACTGAATCGGCCCGCGTCGGCCTGTGCTGATGTGGCAGGACATGTAGTCGTGTACGTACGTGGGCCTGCCGCAGGACCGTCGATGGACCAGTTTCGTAAGTAGCAGGATTGTAACGAGGCAACGCGCAAGTTCCAGGACCGTTATGGACCAAACCAGCGAGTACACGGACTGTACGTGCAATTCACTCCATGTCATGCCGACTAGTTCGTTATTAACAACACCAACCGATATTATCAGTGACGGGCAGCACAAAAGTATATATGTAGACGGAACATACAACTCGCGGTGCCGAAGGATAATATATACCGGCGGGACTAATGCATTATTGTGGCTGGCATGGTCGGGTATAAAGATGCATGCATGATACAGACGCTGTTGTCTTCTTGGACAAGCAAACGTACGTGTCCATATATCAATATATCAACACCGACTGACCGAACATGCTTTGCCGCGCAGCACTAGTGCATATGCATTGCATTCTACGGTAGTACAGTGTTGGGCCGTTCCATACCCGAATTTTCTTTGAACATTTAAGGGCCTCTTTGATTCATAGGATTGCAAAAACACAAAAATAGGAAAAACGTAAGATTGGAATGGCATGTCTATTGGATCCCTATAGGATATGAGTTTGTTTGATTGTGTCACGGGAAAAACAAAAGATTTCTTTCAAGAGGTTGGACTGGATGTTAGAATTCCTGTAAAATGTAGTACAGATGAATCCTTAGGAAAAAATCCTACGGGATTCAATCCTATGAATCAAACGATCAACGTAGGAAAAATTCTTAAGGAATCTAATCCTTCAAAGACCCTATGAAAATCCTTTGAATCAAAGAGACTCTAAGATTGCATTTTCTATAAAATTAGTGCATAATGCTTGTGAAGAAAAAGCGCATAAAATTCTATGGTTATAATATGGTGCCCTGCCGGTGAACCATATATAAATATTAAATTCAAAAAATACCAGTAAAGATAAAAAAACTGGAATTCTGGGGTATCAATCTTGGTCATTTATTCTACCCACGTATGAAGTTTCGGTGGTATCCTCGGTGAAGAAAATATAGTCAGACCTACAATTCATTCAATTCGAGTTTTTTTATATAATCAAAAAATGGTTCTGTTTACTGAGAATACCATGGATGTCATTTCTTGGTATTTTTAATTTTTTTTCTGGTTTTTTATTTCCCTTGTATTTTTGTGAATTTAATATTCATATAGGGTTCATGGGCACCCAGGAGCTACAAACCCTCGTCTACCACGGAAAATACACATGAGCTCCTTTGTGCCGTCCATCCTACCAACAATATCATATGTTTGTAAATGGTAGTTAATATCGCATTCTTTGGAGAGCTCTCCCGCTAAAGCTATGCATTTTTAATCACTGAATTAAAAATAACACTAATAGCCCATTATTTTCCGCTATAGCGCTAAATTTGGAGTCATTTAGCCCGCTAAGCTGCTATACAAAACCATTATTCTGTCTTATTCTTTTTTGTTTCTGATATATATGATGCATTGATGCAAGGCTTGGCTATTGAATTAGGAGATATGATTGGAGATCGGGTTTTGATGTTAGAACACGTGTATATGTCAATTATACGTGATATATCATATATGATGCCTGATTCTATACTTATGTTTTCAATTTTTCATGATTTAAGAAAAAACACTAAATGAGGCTTAGCCTCGCTATAACTTTTCATAGCTTCTGTTTTTTTTGCCGCCGCTAAATAGCATAGCCTGCTATTTAAAACATTGGTTTGTTTTGCTCAGTGACACCATAATAAAATTCACGATCATAGCTCATAAAATTAAAGTACTATATATTGCTGTAACCAAAGGCACGATAAAAATTACATGCATCTTTCTTCAGGGAAAAAAACTAGGTGTACAAACAATCGCCCACACATTGCTGCAGGGCTGCTTTTAAAACACAAATTAACAAAGAAGAACAAGAATCATGCACTGTATCCAAGAAAAAGATATCCATATCAACAATGGATGCCCGGCGGGGATCAGTAGCGGCTGCACTCGGCGGGGAGCCCCTGCGGGAACCTGTACCCATCGTTGCAGTAGTTGTAGCGCATGTAACTGCGCTCCGCCCACTTGACCGTGCCCCACTCGGCGCCGTTGAGCTGTTTGTTCATCCACCTGCCGCTGCCCGCATGGCACGCGCCGCCGCTCACGCAGGCGTTGGCGTAGAAGGTGCGATAGGAGACGACGAAGGGCGCGTTGGACCAGTTGATCGGGATCTTGCCCTTCTCGGTCGCCCAGTAGCTGCCATCCCAGAGCGTGGCGTGCAGCCTCATGGGCCTGGAGCTAGGGTAGGGGAGGCCGGCGAAGCGCTTGAAGGACCGGATGAAGAAGTTGTCCACCTTGAAGAGGATGTTCTCCGGGTTCCAGATGATGGTGTAGGTGTGGTAGTCGGCGGCGGGGTTGAACCAGAGATCGAACTGGTGCTCCTTCTTGCCGTCGCCATTGGCCCACACGTTGGTGTTGAGCACCACCGGGTGGCCCGTCGAGTTGCCCATGAACTCCATGTCGATCTCGTCGCGCCACTGGTCGTCACCGGATGAAAGCTGCAATTAACAGCAACGTTGAGTCTAGCTACTAAAGAATAAAGATCGATCGTGCCAGGTTAATAAGTTTTGGTCCTTGTAGAAGTAAAGCTGATGGACTTACGTAGAAGCAGGAGACGGTGCCGGCGGAGTTTCCCGGGATGAGCTTCATCTGGATGCTGAACTCACCGTAGAGGAACTGCTCCTTGGAGTTGAAGCCGGCGGCGCCGGATTGCTGGTTGAGGTTGAGCATCACCACCTGCTGGCCCGAGGCGTCGTACCCCGTGCGGACGGTGCCGTCCGTGTTGAACCTCTTGTCCAGCCAGGACTTGGCTGAGGCGGCCTGCAAGAGCGCCAGGGCCACGGTGAGCACAGCCAGAAAGCGCCGTGCCATGGTGGCTGCTATAGACTAGGGAGCTTCTTGTTCTTGGAATCAAACGAGCTTACAAAGTGGAGTGCCTTGTGTAGTGAAAAGAAGCACGGGAGATGTCGCGGTTTTATAGTGGTGCCGTCCAGCTGCTGTGCCCCTGCACTGTTTGTCGATGCATGCATGGGGCACATTTTTCTGCCGGCATGCATTATCGATCTGGTGGCTCGAAGGTCGTTACAATTATTCGGGCAGCACATGGGTACAATCTGCCATAATCTCTAATCGTTGGTGTGTTCATACGTACTCCAAGCCAGAAATTGGTGGTTTGATGAGATGTCTAAAGGAACACTTAGATTACTGTGGGACCCAGAAATTGGGTGGTGGAACCGGCCACTGATTAAGCCTATCAGCAAAACAAAGATTAAGTGCTGGAATCCAGTCGAGCGACACGTACGTACGTAGGCACCGCCACTGATGATGCCTCGCTAATCTCTCTCGGCCACTCATTCATTTCCTGAGTTGTGTGTTCGTCGGTTAACCACCTCGCCGCGCTCGAGCATCAAATATACCATGTTACTAGCATGCATAACGAAATGTAAGGACCTAATTAATCCTGATTAGCAACTAATCAGACAATTAAGCTATTATGGGGCCATTCAACAAAAAATAAACTATGATGGGTCGCTCAATGATGCATTGCGGGTTAGAAATGGAGTAAAGCTTGCATGCCACATTGGAACCACAAATAGATGCTTATATGATTTTAAAAAGATGATACTTTCTCTGTAAAAGAATATAAGAGTATTTTGGTCACTACTTGCGGAGCGAGTAAACGCTTATTTCATTTGCAAAAATGATTAGATTATAAAATTCACCGAAAGTACAAAGGATCTCAAACATGATAAAAATTACACCAAGATTTTGAGACCATCGCACGATCACTATTGACGTCAAAACGAGCCCGGGCGAGCCGCTGTCGCCACGCCCCTATCGGTGCGACTTGACCTTGTCGATGATAGCCGGGAAGTCGGCGTGCACGTGCCCCTAAGGACCAGCGTCCTCGAGCCGCAGTTGTCACCAATGAAACCCTTACATGGACATGAAGCACCTGACACTAAATCTTGCCATATGACGAGAAACCCTAACCTCACCGTCCAAGAAGACGGCAAAAATCTATGTCGAAACTCCGTCGACTACGTCCAGACGGGTGAATTTGAGGAGAATCGGAGCCCGAAAGATAAACTCGAAGAAGAATCATCATCCGTCCGAGCGCCGCACCTGCGAGGACCAAAAAACACCAACCTAACTAATAACGGGAGCGGAGGCACCGGGATTCCCCTTCCCGCTATAGACCGCCTAAATGCTAGATAGTGGGGAGGCGAATCCACGGACTCACTAGTGAAGCTTGGATGGAAGGGTTTGTCTTGGCCGCCTGGGGTTAGAGAAGGAAAAGGAGAATACTTCTTATCAAACCTCTCATTAGAAACTAAGCATACGTGTACTCTTGGTGCAACGATGAATAGTTTGTTGGCGTCGTTTAATTTTAATATTTCAATACTAAATCCCTATAAGACCTGCAGGGTGCGTCCCCTTTATCTGCATTCACTATTTGGCGCTTTGGTGACTATTTTAGTTGTTTTTTTAAACAAACAGGCGCACACACCTCGTCTCGTTGCACAAACTGCAAAAAAGTCGCGCCCGGCAAGAATCAAACTCGCGATCACTTCATCAAGTACAAAGTAGGCTAACCAGTCAGACACCTTCGCACTTGTGACTTCTCTCTTCTTTTTCTTCCTTTTATTGTTTTTCAATTCGCAGAATGCCCCTGGTTTTCTGGACCAGTTTTACTTTGATTTTATTAATTTTTTCTCTTTCTCTTTTATCTTTTTCCTTTTTTCAAAAAATGCCTAAACATTTCCAAGTTCGATGTTTTTTTTTAAATCAGTGAACTTTTTTAAAAATTGGTGTCATATTTGATGATTCTTTTTTTCAAAATTGATGTTTTTTGACAATATCAATGAACTTTTTTCAAAATTGAAGAATTTTTTTTTCAAATTCATGTACTATTTTTAGAAATTAATGACCCTTTCCAACATTGTGAACTTTTTTCCAAAATTGATAAACTTTTTTTCAAAGTTGGTAATTTTTTAAAAAAAATCTAAGAACTTTTTTCAAAATCAATGAACTCTTTTTAAAATCAATGAAATTTTTATCAATTTTTTAACTTTTCTCACAAATTGATGAACTTTTTTCAAAATGCATCAACTTGTTTTCAAATTTACGCTTTCTTTTTCAGACAATTTATATTGGGTATACGTTAACGTTTACTAAACAAAAGCTTAACTAGCACCGTTTTCCAGTAGTAGACAACAAAACTAATTTGGTCTAGTGGTTAATGCATTAGGCTCTCAATGTTGTCGTGCCGATTTTGAATCCTGGCTATCCCAAATTTTGGTTAGGTTTGATTTTTTTTTCTTCACATTTCCTTTTCGAGTAGGTTACTAGGCCGGCCCGCTACACATCGGTAGCGAGTTAGTGCCAGCCGGCGCTTAGAGCGCCCATTAGGAGCTCCCGTCTTTATCTCGCCTGCCCGTGACGGCGCTGGGTGATGGAGCAAGACCCTAGTGGGCCCACCCAATAGGATCTTGTAGTTTTGGTACACAGCTGTGTCTCATTCATTTTTCTTTTTGATTTTTTGAACTGTTGTTAATATTTTTGAAATATTCTAAATAAATATATTCTAGGAATTAAATTGTTTGAAATTTTGAAAACTTCCATCGAGCATTTAAAAAATGTCCATGCAGTGTAAAACATTTGTTCATCAATTTTTGTTTAAAATGGGACATAAAAAGTGTTCACCCGTTGTCAAAAATGTTTATTAATTTTCTAAAAATGTTTCTACAATGAAAAAAAATGTCAGATGCTTCTCAAATGTATTGTTCCATTCTAAAAAATGTTTGTGACATTAAATAAATTTTCACACATGTTTTAGGAAATGCATGTGACGTTTTCTAAAAATATTATACAATGTAAAAATATATATGTGATTATTATTTTTAAATCTTTTTGTACCATTCAAAAAAATGTTTGTGACATTTAAAAAAATGATCATGCATTTAAAAATTATGTTTGTGATGTTTTAGATTGTTTCAACAATGTAAAAGAAGCTCCGCTTATGTACCAAAACTGTACAACATGTATTTGAAAAAACAGGGGAAAAATTAAAAATGGACAAAAAATAAAAAATCAAAAAAAATTGCACGAAACCTTCCTAAAACCGGCTAAAACCATTGGAAGATTCCACGAACCGATGTACAAAACCTTCTGGAGGACCACTTCACTGGGTTGGCCCACTTAGACGACACAACAACTCGCGCCAGGCGCGAGGGAGAGCAATGTCGCGCAGGTGGTATGTCTCAAACATATCTAAATTTTTTAATTCTTTGCTATTATATTATCACCTTTATATACCTTTTATAGCAATTTATATTATTATTTGGACTAACCTGTTAATTTAGTGCCCAATGCCAGTTCTTGTTTTCTACTCCCTTCATTTTTATTTACTCCGCACGTATGCTTTGACTGAAGTCAAACATTATAAAGTTTAATCAAGTTTGTAGAAAACAATATGAACATTTACATCAACAAATTTATATGATGTGAAAATATATGCAACGATGAATCCAATGATATACACTTGGTGGTGTCTATGTTAATTTTTTTTACAAACTTGTTGAAAGTATATAAAGTTTGACTTTAGACAAACCTAATATGCAGATTAAATAGAAATGGAGGGAGTACTCGTTTTTGGTTTCGCAGGAAATCAATATCTCCGGAGGTCCAAATCACTTGCCAATTTAATACGTTTTTTGGGCAACAAGGAACTTTGGAAGCTTCGGGAGAGGTCGAGACGATCAGCAGGGGGGCCCACACAGCCACCCGACGCACCCTGGGGGTTAGGGCGTGCCACCTGACCATTTGGGGCCCACCTACACCGCCTTAGGTCAATTCTACCGCCATAAATTCATATAAATACCGAAACCCTCCGCCATATCTTCAGAAGAATGTTATCACCGCCACAAGCTCCTATTTCACAAAGATCCCATCTGGAGGCCTGTTTCGGAGTTCTGTGAGAGGAGGAAGCCATTGTTAGAATCTTTTTTTATCAACATTGCGCCTCCATGATGATGTGAGTAGTTCTAACAGGACTTAGGGTCCATAGTAGCTAGATGACTCTCTCTCTCTCTCTGGATCTTCAATGCCATGTTCCCGTGAGCTTCTCACATGATCGGGATCAATTCGATGAAATCAGTGGTGTGTTTGTTGGGACATGATGAATTGCCATTTTATGATCATACTGTTCATTGAAATCAATTGAATCTTCTAAGGTTTTATTTGCTCTATAATTAAATAGCTTTGCATGGTCTCTGATCTGTCTATCTTCTTTGGCCAAGTTCAATGGGTTTTTCTTCAGAGGGAGTGGTGCTTTGTAGTGGGTTCAATCATGCGGTGCTCTAACCCAGTGAGAATAAGGGCCAAGACATGTGTTGTATTGTTTCCACTAAGGGTGGAATGATGGGGTTTTGCCATATTGATTGGCTTCTTCCTGTCTACATTATGTCATCTTGTTTATTGCGATACTCTGTTTCTTGCATACTTAATATCTTGAGATGCATGCTATATAGCAGTTTTGGGGTGGAATATTAGTAGTAGATGAATTGGATTAACGGTCTACTTATCACGGACGTAATTCCTATATGAGATTATACCATGAATGATCATAGTCATAAATATCGCAATCTGATCAATTGCCCACCTGTAATTTGTTTACGATGCTACTTGTTGTTTTCGAGGAACCTATGCCCCTGGGTCTATTATCCATTACTTTATTCCTCCACACAATTGCCACTATTTTTTTGTTCTACTTTTGCTACTATTTTACTATATCACTTGTGTTTTACCTTGTAGTATTTAGCAAGACAATGGGCTTGACAACCATCTTGTCGTGTAGGTATTGTTGACTTGTTTAGCTTGGAAGCTCATACTAGTTCAATAAACCTTGGTTCTCTAACCGAGGGAAATATTTATTGCTTGCCGATTCACCCTTCCTCTTGGCGGGATCCAACGACTTTTGCGGGAGTAGCAAAGACTTTGCTAGCGCCGTTACTAGGGAATCTTCTCCTACACAAATACGTACCATACTCTCACATTACATACTTGTTATTTACCTTGCCTGTGTATGCTATATTTATCGTTGACACACAGAAAGCAAAAAATTGATATGGATCCTTCTCCACTAACTAGACTTTTCAAAAATTCTAAATATGATAAACCGATAGCTCATGATGAAGAAAATTCTATTGGGGAAAGCTCTTTGAAAGAAAAGATAAAGTTGTGTGTGTGCTTCTTTATCTTTATTAATTTTCTCTTGAAAATCATGAATCCAATTTTTATATGAAGTGTTAAAAGAAGAATTTTATAATGTGATTGATGAGAGTTCCATGAATGACAATGGTATTAATATGAATTGGATGAATAATGTTGTGCTAATAATATGCAAAGCTATAGGCTTGGGGATCCTGAGTTTGATGAACATGATCTTTTTAGCCCCCTACTAATGAAGAAGATTTAAATGAAAAGTATTTGGGATAAACATGATAATCTTTGATTCAAGTAGTGAAGATGACACCCTTGATGAAAATATTGCTTTTTATGGTGACACTATGTCTGTAGGCACTACTGATGATGATTTTGTTATGTCCACTTTTTTAACACAGTACAGACGCAAGCGCTCATACATACGCGCATACACTCACCTCTATGAATGCACCCACACACACCCTATCCCTATGAGAACTTTCGAGAGACTGAACCGACATATCATGTTGAGATTTATGAAGTCACCGTAGGCGCCTCTTCGTCGACGAGAACGTCTCCTCCCACTGAAAGTGCATCGCCGGAAATTTTGAAATAAATCCAAAAATAATGCGAGCACCAGGACTTAAACCCTGGTGGACTGGGGATACCACTGTCCCTCTAACCATCCAACCACCGATGGGTTTGTGTTCTGTCCACTTCTTATTATGATGATCATGATTGGGGAGATAATTATGATACTTATTATGAGATAAAAAAATTATTTGATCCTCATGATGAATATATTATTGATAATAATGTTTGCAATACTATTACAACTGGGTTCGGAAGAGTGTCAAATTTAGGTAAAAAACATCCCACGTGTTCGAAGAATGTTCAATTTTATGAGATTTTTGCTAAAGTGGATTTGGAGACGTCATGACTATAGTTGATGATTACCCCACTATTTAGAAGATTATAAAATTCGCATGCATATAGATTATGAGGAGAATGTTTTATATGATAGATATATTGTTGAATTTACTTGTAATCCTACATGTAATTATTATGAGAGAGACAAGTATGGTTATAGAAATCTTCATGTTACTAAGTTAATATTGTTAATGATTCATTCATCTTTCTTACATATGCTAGATCGTGTTTGCCATGATAATTTGTTTACTTATAAGATGTATATGCATAGGAAGTGGATTAGACTTAAATGTTTTTGTTACATGCTTTGCGAGGCTTGGTTTTGTGCTTCAATTATTATTTTCATATGAGCATCATTAAATCTTAAGCCTATCTTAATGGCTATAAAGAAAGAGCTTATTGGGAGATAACCCAATAGTAATCATTTTAGCTTTTTTTGAGTTAACATGATAATTGCTACTGTACTAATTATCTTTGTATCTTTTATTTTAATTTTTGTGCCAAGTTGAGCCATTGGGATGTTGCAAATGTGTAATAAGTAAAATGTCGTCCTTTTAAAAGTACATAAAGATGTGCATGCATGTGTGACCTTTTTTTTGAAATATGGTTTCTAAGAGCCAAGATGTGTGTACGACTATTTTATTGGCTTGAAAACAATTTTTGTAACTTTATTTCATCAACATTAATTAACGATGCGAAGGTAGCTACTTACATCACTAATTTGTCATTTTTTCAATTTATATCCCTCAATATAAGCCATGAAAACTCTAAAACAAGAAGACAATGAAAACACAGCTGCAATCTGTCAAAAACAGAACAACACGTAAAGATCTAATTAAATAGTATACTTCTGTAATTCAAAAATTCTGAAAAATAAGGTCGTAACTGAAATTTGTAATACAGTACTGTGTAAAAAATTTAGGATTTTATCACATCCCGTATGGAACAAAAATTTGAACATTGGAGGCAAAAATTTCTGTTTCAACACAGAACCTAACAAACATAGTAGCTAATACTTGAAAATAAATATGCATCTTGTCTTGACGGTACATGATTGGAAGATTTATTTTATATGTACTAACCTATTTCACGAGTTCTGTTGTGTTTTGCGTGGATGAAGTTTTTAAGATCGAGTGGGGACATCAGTATGAGATGAACAAGGAGTGGCAAGAGCCTAAGTGATGCGGAGCATCCTACGAACATCGTCATGTCAAGAATCCCACTGCTAAAGACACACCCAACACCTACTTCAAGCATACTAAGGTGAATTTCATTCTTAATCCGTGTCTTCTTGGTCCCCTTGAGGATGGTCCCTACCCTAATTTTGTGACTAGCAATACAAGGGGCTTGAAAACCCTTTTGCCGTGTTGGGGTCAAGTTTGTTCCGTGTTTTGTGTGCATGTACTACTTACTTTGTTCACTAGGAGAGCTCCTAGCGAATTGGTAGCCTTGCTTCTCTAACTGAGAGAAATACTCGTCGCTGGGCTACTTCACCCTTACACTTGGGGGAATCCCAACAACTCCTGCGGGAGCAAGCACGGTTGTGCAATGGTCATCTCTACTGTGAGGCGTATAAATAGCCCCCCTTCTACCTCCTTACCTTAATCCTCTCTCAAGATTTCCCCACCATTGCCAACACAAAAGCTCGAGGGGATTCATCCGATGTACATTCCTACCAAACCGATTTGCGCTCCCCCATCTCTTTCATCTTCATCAACTTGTTACTCTTGGGTGTTTGGGCACCCTAAACCGAAAAGATCACCACGGAGCTACATTCCATTGTGTTGGAACTTCGTGGTGGTGTTGGGAACCTCAAATTTAGTTGTGTAGATTGCCCCAACCTTGTTTGTAAAAGTCCCTATTGTTGTCTTCAAGGGAACCGCTAGTGGATTGACGACACCTTGCATTTTGCGAGGGTGTGAGGAGAATAGGGTGAGTCTTTGGGATGCTTGGGGAGCATTGTGCCTCCAAACCACTCCAACGGAGACATACCTCCCCCAAAGGAGAAAACTTTGAAAACACATCCTCGTCTTCACTTGGGGTTATTTCTATCCTTTACTTTATGCAACCTATTATCTTGGGTTTACTCTTGCTTGCACTTGTTGTTGTTGTGCTTCTCATATAGGTTGTCCACCTGGTTGCATATATATACAACCTATTTTACCGCTGAGCCTAAATTTGCAAACAAAGTTCAAACTTGTTAGTCGCCCATTCAACCACCCCCCTTCTAGTCAACCATACCGATCCTTTCAATAGTTCTAATCTTATTCGTTTGCAGTACCTTTGTACTCACTGTTGCTTAATTTAACTTTTTGCAAAGGAGACCCGATGACCCACAAGTATAGGGGATCTATCGTAGTCCTTTAGATAATTAAGAGTGTCGAACCCAACGAGAAGCAGAAGGAAATGATAAGCAGTTTTCAGTAAGGTATTCTCTGCAAGCACTGAAATTATCGGTAACACATAGTTTTGTGATAAGGTAATTTGTAAGGGGTAACAAGTAACAAAAGTAAACAAGGTGCGGCAAGGTGGCCCAATCCTTTTTGTAGCAAAGAACAAGCCTAGACAAACTCTTATATAAAGGAAAACGCTCCCAAGGACACATGGGAATTATCGTCAAGCTAGTTTTCATCATGCTCATATGATTCGCGTTCGTTACTTTGATAATTTGATATGTAGGTGGACCGGTGCATGGGTACTGCCCTTCCTTGGATAAGCATCCCACTTATGATTAATCCCTCTTGCAAGCATCTGTGACTACAAAAGAAGTATTAAGGTAAACCTAACTATAGCATGAAACATGTGGATCCAAATCATCCCCTTACGAAGCAACACATAAACTAGGGTTTAAGCTTCTGTCACTCTAGCAACCCATCATCTAATTATTACTTCCCAATGCCTTCCCCTAGGCCCAAATAATGATGAAGTGTCATGTAGTCGACGTTCACATGACACCACTAGAGGAGAGACAACATACATCTCGTCAAAATATCGAACGAATACCAAATTCACATGACTACTTATAGCAAGACTTCTCCCATGTCCTCAGGAACAAACGTAACTACTCACAAATCATATTCATGTTCATAATCAGAGGGGTATTAATATGCATAAAGGATATGAACATATAATTTTCCACCGAATAAACCAACTAGCATCAACTACAAGGAGTAATCAACACTACTAGCAACCCACACGTACCAATCTGAGGCTTGGAGATAAATATCGGATAAAAGAGATGAACTAGGGTTTGAGATGAGATGGTGCTGGTGAAGACGTTGATGGATATTGACCCCCTCCCAATGAGAGGATCGATGGTGATGACGATGGTGACGATTTCCCCCTCCCGGAGGGATGTTTCCCCGGCAGAACAACTCCGCCGGAGCCCTAGATTGGTTCCGCCAAGGTTCCGCCTCGAGATGGCGGTGCTTTGTCCCGAAAGCTTCCTATGTATTTTTTCCAGGGCGGAAGACTTTATATAGCAAAATATGGGCACCGGAGGCCTGCCAGGGCGCCCACGAGGCAGGGGGCGCGCCAGGGGGGTAGGGTACGCCCCCCACCCTCGTGGACGGTGGGTGGCCCCCCTCTGGTGCTTTCTTCGCCCAATATTTTTTATATATTCCAAAACAGACATTCATGGAGTTTCGGGACTTTTGGAGTTGTGCAGAATAGGTCTCTAATATTTGCTCTTTTTCCAGCCCGGAATTCCAGCTGCCGGCATTCTCCCTCTTCATGTAAACCTTGTAAAATAAGAGAGAAAAGGCATAAGTATTGTGACATAAAGTGTAATAACAGTCCATAATGCAATAAATATCGATATAAAAGCATGATGCAAAATGTACGTATCAACTCCCCCAAGCTTAGACCTCGCTTGTCCTCGAGCGGAAGCCGATATTTAAAATATGTCCACATGTTTAGAGATAGAGGTGTCGATAAAATAAAATATAGACATGAGGGCATCATGATCAGTTTAGAACAGCAACATATATATACATAAACACTATTCTGATCACGGGATCAGAATAATATTCTGATCACAACATGAACTTCCCGAGTGACGCGCCTGACCTTCCCCGAGTACTAGGTTGAACTTCAGCTAAAAGGTGTCCAAATGGGGCTTGCGATATACCATTGGATAGCTATGGACATCAGTATCATGACCCAAGTTAAATTTTTGGAAAAATGTAAGCGGTTTAAGAGCAGTTTTGAAAACCATTTTTTTCATACAAAAAATGTGAATCGTATTTTCGATCGCATTTTTAAACTGTTTATCGGAATGAGGCAAATAATATGGCGTTGGGAAGCTGCTGCAAAACCACTCCTTCCACATGTTGAAAGTTTTCTCTGATTCCCTACGGTTAAAGAGTAATTCGTAAAATCGTAAAATTTCGCAAACCGAACACCCGAGTTCGTATTTTTGATGCCATTTCTAAATGGCTAATCCAATTGAGGCAAATAATATGGCGTTAGAAAGCTTATGAAAATGCGCTAGTTTTTTATGTTAAAAGTTTTTTCTAATTTTGAATGGTTTAAAAGTAAATTAGAAAATGGTACAAGTTCCACAGAGTTCATATTTTCAAGCTAATTTTTTAACCGTACGTCCAAATGCAGCAAATGATATGGCATTGGAAAGCTTGAAGAAATGCAAAACTCTTCCGTATATATTGTTTCTCCTAATTCATTACGGTTTTATGCCAGTTTTGAAAATGGTTAAAAACGTATTTTGCCGTAATTTCTACAAACTTTATCGGAATGGGGCAAGTAATATACCGCTAAAAAGCTACGGAAAATGCGAAACTTTTTCATGTTGATGGTTTTCTCTGAATCCTGGCCGTTTTCAAGTAATTTCGAAAATGGCGAGATCATTCGTTCCGCCTTTATCGTGAAACAGATTTTTCAAAAATGCACCGCGTGAAGAACCTAAACTTCTCGGCATGTCTACTTGAACTTCACTCTGTTTTTCACATGTTTTTTTCTCATAGCTCTCCATCCACTCACCGGAATTGAGAAAGTGATATACCAGTGGAAAGCTGCTGTAAACACGCAAATTTCCCGTGTTGATCATATTTTTCATACTCGCGACGATTTTAAAAGTTTTTCAACTGAAATTCATTCAGTGTAGTTGGTGAACTTCCTACCATTTTAACGTTGAACTTCTGTGACATATTTTTGTTTGTAATTTTCTCATCCATTCATCAGTGTTACACAAATGATATTCCTTTTGTACAAACTTCTTTCACAATAAATTTGTTAACTTTCTCCGACCGAGGACTTGAACTTATAACAAAAAAAAATTGGACATTGCCTTTTAATTCATTTTTCTCGTATTAAACACACACCATGTAGTACATGAACTTTTTCCATTTTTATAATTTGAATTATTTATTTTCTTTTTTAAATCAAATTGCTCCCAAATAATAACTGAACTTTTTTGTGGATTGAGAGAATTATTTTAAAACGCAAAAAACAATTTCTTGTTGTGTTTTGAACATGGAAATACAAGGTGAACCTCTCTCGCAAGAATTCCTGAACTTCCCGGGACAGAGCACTCGAACTTCTTTTTATTTTATTTTTGAACTTCTTGTTTCCATTCTTCAATAACGAGGAAAAAATCTAAGTTTTCTATAATCATCGAACTTCTCCATCTTTTTAATATGGACTTCCTGGTTTTATTTCTTAATTTTCTTTATGAAATTTTGAAGCGCTCTATTTTTAAAAGTTGAACTTCTTGTTATTTTATTTTTGAACTTCTTGTTTCCACTTTTCAATAACGAGGAACATCTAAGTTCTCTATAATCATCGACCTTCTTCATCTTTTTACTATGGACTTCCTGGTTTATTTCTAAATCTTTATAATTTTAATTTTTATTTTATTTTTGAAATCAAATTGCTCCCAAATAATAACTGAACTTCTTTGTGCATTGAAAGAATTGTTTTAAAAGGCAAAAAAACAATTTCTTTGAACTTATCAAACTTCTCCATGTTTTTAATTAAATATCAAACTTCTCCATGTTTTTAAATTGAACTTCTTGGTTTTATTCTTCAGTAACGAGAAAAACCGAGTTTTTAATGTACATTGAATTACTCTATTTTTTAAAAAGGAACTTCTTAGTTTAATCTTTAGTATTGGGGGGATTCTGAATTTAAAAAAAGGAAAAACTTTTTAAAACTTTTTTTGTTGTTCCCTTATTTTAATTTGAACTTATTAGTTATTCTTTAGAACGAGAATCTGAGGTTTTTATAAACTTTGAACTTCTCTGTTATTTTAATTTGAACTTCTTAGTTTTATTTATTTAGTAACGAGGAAAATTGAGTTTTTTGAACTTCTTTGTTTTAAAATTTTGAACTTCTTTGGTTTTATTTTTTGATAATGTGAAAAATCAAAATTTCTTATAGACATCGAACTTCACCATTTTGAAAATTTGAACTTCTTAGTTTTATTGGTTAGTAACAGGGAAAATGTTTTTCATAGGAACAATGATACCACACCGTTATTTTAATTTCAACTTCTAGGTTTTATAGAATATGGAAAATCGGTTTTTATACAATCTTTTGAAATACTCCTCCTTTTAATTTGAACTTCTTAGATTTTTTTACAAACACAGAAAGTACGTTATAAGGGTTTTTGAACTATTTTTTATTAACTTTTGCTCAAATTTTATGAACGTCCAAATTTGTCTTTTAGTTATTAAAAACTTCATTTTTTTAACGTGACCTGCTTCGGTTTTTAAATTTGAACTTCTTATAGAATTTTGTCGCGACATTTTATGCATTTTTTGCTTTTCGATGAAATGGCCTAGGCGGTCCCTTTTTTCATTTGATAATTTTTCTTCTATACGTGGTACACGTGAACTTCGGAATTTCTGAAACATGAACTTTCGTGTGCTATTATTTTATTTCATGAAACTCCATTGTTTTTATTCTTTGAATTCCATGATTTTTTTGTTTACATTATTTTGGTTTGAACTTCGATGTTCGTTGCACCTGAAATTTCGAAATCACACATTTTTATACACATTTTCCCTTGAATCCAACATGTGCAAAAACAATAGGAAATTTAGGGCATGAAAAGCAACATTTTAAAACATGTAATTGGAGGTCGGACATCCCGCAATATAAATATCTGAACCGTGCACGAAGGTGCACGTGAACTTCTTACTTTTATTTTTCGTAGAAAATGGAAAGAATTTGAGTTTTTCGTAAACATCGAACTACTCCTTTTATTTTAATTTGAACTTCTTTAATTTTATTCTTTAGTAACGAAGAAAACCTGTGTTTTTTTAATAAATATCAAACTTCTTTATTTTTATAATTTGGACTTCTTGGTTTATTGGAAATACTTTTTTCCATTTTTTGAAATGGTAAAACAATATTCTTTTTATGAAAAATAAATATCAAAGTCATGTGTTATGTTAATTTGAACTTCTTGCTTTTCTTTAGATACAATTTTTTTTGAATTTTTTATAAACTTTGACCTGCTAATATATCTTTGGCAAAATGAAAATTTTCACCCCTAATATATTTTTTGAGAAACAACTCTTTTTTGTGTGGCTAGGGTTTTGGATTTAGCTCCCGTGAGATCAACACCCGTCAATCAAAGAAAGCTTTAACTAGTGCACCGTCCATAGAATGCAAGTAGCACTAGGAGTACTAATGTATGCTCTTCTCCAAACAAATAGTAATTTTTTATACACAAAGCCATGTTTGCTTTTTTCACCACACCTTTTGGTCCTTATCTCTCCATCTTATCTACTAGAAGTAACCACCACCACACATTTATTCCTTGTTCTCTCAACTCCCTGCCACTTTCTCTACTCAATAATACGATAGCTAGCAAAATGGATGCAACAACCATAGCTACAAAAGTTCAGGTTCAGGAGCGCTGCGGAACGACTGCTTCGGGAATTGGTCAACCTCGCTCTTCCTCCGCTGACCTCACGACATCTTGAGCCCAGATCCATCCCCAGCCCCGAAGCTTCTCAATTGTCTGCTTCCATCCTGTCGCTCCCTTGCTGCATCGTTCTGCAGCTATTCAGCGGTGGGCAACTCGCCCAAGAAATTTCATGCACTTGCTGAGGAACCCGAGGCGCGGTTGAAGCTGCCCCTGTCTCTCAGGTGACCGGATCTTGCAAGAAAAACTAAACTTCCACTTTAGCAGGTGAGGCAGGGCATCGAGTGGAACGATGCTATGGTGTAGAGGTGGCTCTGCAGGCCAGGGAGGCCCTTGCTTGACGAGGCGGTGGCCTATATCCCCGCCGAAGGACAAATATATGTACCTGCCTTTTCTTCACTGTCTGACCTGCTGCTTCTTCCTAGTCCGGCCCGCTACATCCTCACGCAAGTTCGAGCACGACAAGCTTGCCTTGGTGGAAGACCTCAACGCTGAGGAGGTGGATTGACTGCATCTGCGTCAGCAGCAAGCTGGGGACTACGATGGAAGGTGGCCCTGGACTGCACGTGGTTGTGCCGGTTGGGCTCAAAGCCAAGCATGGCCATGGCGAAAGTGCAGCGACTGGATCCCGGTGGCGCACAGGAAGAAGGTTGGGGCCTCGCACCGGAGTAGGCAGGGGCCCGCCGTGCCGGCCTCGCACAGGAAGAGGCAGGGTCGCCGGCGGGCCAGGAGGAGGTGGGGTGGGGAGGGGCGATGGCGGCGTCCTCGCACCACCGGAAGCAGGCAGGGACGCCGATGGTCACGCGCCCGGAGGAGGCTTGGGGGGCGGTGGCATGCCGGGCGTAGACAGGTTAGCGGTGCTAGTGCCAGGAGGAGGCGGAGGAGGCGACGCTAGGAGGTCGCGCGGCGGCGGGATCTGGCAGAGTGGCGCGCGGGGTTACAAGCGCCGGCGTTTCGGGGGGCTGGTGCCGACGGGTCGGTGGGGATCAAGGAAGTGCGGGAGGTGGAGATCACGGGAGGTGGGGGACGGTCAATCGTTTTTTTTTGTTCCAGTGGGTTCGGGAGTTCCGGAACACCGAATCGGGCCTATATAGGGAGATCGTGATGCAAATAACTATTCTAATCCTGAGATTAGAATAGTGCCACCCTATATGTTAGGGATATTACTACTGGGCGTAAACCGGCCTATTTAGGCCGGGTTAACTTCATCAGTAGGTAATTATATTAAAGCCCAAGAAGGCAGATGAGGGCTCAAGGCCCATAGTCGGTTCAAGACCTGTAGCCGTAAACCGACGTTGGTATGTAACTTGTGTTATGAGTTAGGAATAAGTAGAGACCAAATCGGACACATCTATGAGCCGGTATTGGGAATCTGTGAACCGACGGGCGTCACCCATATATATAAGGGGACGACCCGGCGACGGTTCAGAGACAGACAACAACTCGAGACTTAGGCGAAGCTTGTTTGCTCCCTAGTCATCGAAATCCCATCAATTCCATCACAACTAGACGTAGGCTTTTACCTTCATCGAAGGGGCTGAACTAGTATAAAATCTCTTGTGTCCCTATATCCGCTTTAACCCCTTCAAGCTAACCCGTTGCGATGGCTCCACGACTAAGTCCTTTCTCTAGGACATTTGCCGTGACAAAACCATGACAGTTGGCGCCCACCGTGGGGCGATCGCACGATGGTTTCAAATTCTTGGAGGGCCGCTTTGAAGGACTCGAGGGCTACGTCATGGGCCGGATGACTAAGAGTCGTAGCGGCAAGCTCTACATCGATGATGCAGGCTGGGGCCCCGAGGCCGGCTCAGTTGAGTACGGGTACCGGGTCCCCTTTGGTGGCATACACGTTTTCATCGGCAAGATCGGTGAACTGGGCCCTGAGCCGGGCATCTGCACCGACCTCGTCGAAACGGCTCAGCGTGCGCGGTCCGCCCGGGTTAAACCGGCCGTGAGGCGTGCCTTCGTGGGAGTCATCCACGGAGGAAGTTATGAGGGTGGATCGGAATCCCACGACGAGACCGTCGTTTGTTCCGACGACGAGTCATCAACCGGAGAAACCGAATCTCTATATCAGCTACAAGACGGACGGATTGGGGGTTGTTCCAATGGTGACAGTATTCCGGACCCCTCTGATCTACCCAACCGAGTTGGAATATTCATGGCTGGCACACAAGCAGCACTTCATTCTTCGACCGCTGCGCCAATAACCTCTGATTCAGCAGCAGCGACAGCTGCTGGGGCAGGGAGCTCTGCGCGCCCGCTGGCTCAAATTCTATCAGATCTATTTGATGCATTGGCTATGCTTATGGCAGAAGCTAATCTGGCGGATCAGGAAGTCCACAACGCGGAGATTGCAAAGGTGAAGGAAGAGATCACCCAGGCCAAAGCGGACCTGGCAGCTGAGGATGCCAGGATGACCGTAGAGCGGGCCGCTTTAGATGCACAAGCCTACAGGATCATGTTGGACCAGAACGCGTCGCATGAAGTCATGAAGAGGAAGTACCGATCCCGTTTGCCTTCGGTTTTCAAGGCCAGAGACCTTTTCAACACCCCAGGAGCAGGAACCAGTAATCCGCTGGAGGTAAACCGGGCAGAAGCCCCTGCGACCGGCGCGCCGGTTCAGCCCCGTCGGATGGATCTGCCTCGTCAAAACACTGTTATACCACAGGCTGTTTCGACACCTCCGGGTCACTACTCCAACCCGATGGACAATCTCGTTGCCGCTGCTGCATGGCTGGAGGCCATTCCAATTGAAGGTGACTCGCCGCAGGCAGTAGAGACACGACGGGTCAAGGAGCTTCTGAGGATAGCTTTGGTCCAACAGGAAGCATACTCGTACAGCCGCGACCGGATCCACTCGACCCCCCGTCCAAGTCGGAGCTATAGCAGACATATGGATGAACCAGCAGTGTCGAGTAATGAACGACGTGGAGCACCCCGTGGCAACAACCCGGCGGGTGGTGCTGATAACGCTCGGGAAGTGGTGGACCGGGCCCGAGCGCGCAGGGAGGCCGAGTTAGCCGCACAGTATCAGGCTCGGCAGCTCACGCCGGTTCGTCCAACTATCTCGATCGAACCTGGTGTTACTTCTAGTTCTTTGGGGGTGCCTTGCCTTGTCCCCGCTTTACGCAATGTGCGCTTGCCCAAGGATTTCAAAGGCCCGCACAAAGTACCAAATTACACGGCGGATCAACCTCCAGAGACATGGGTGGAGAGCTATGAGATGGCCATGGAGATGCTTGATGTGGATGACGCGGCGTGTGCGAAATACTTCACCATGATGCTTGAAGGAACGGCTCGTACTTGGTTAAAAAGCTTGCCGGCTAATTCTATCAGTTCATGGGCCCAATTATGAGCCCGGTTTATCAGCAATTTCAAGGATACATGTAAACAACCTATGTCGATAGTGGACTTAGCTGCCTGCGTCCAGGAGGAAGGAGAATCGACGACTCATTGGGTGCGCCGGGTTTCACAAGTGTTGCATTCATCAGACCGCATCAACGCTGACACCGCAGTATTAACCCTAGAAGGCAACTGCCGGTTTGGGCCCCTAAAGCTGAAGTTGGGACGGATGAAGCGTCATTACACTGACATGGGGACCCTCATGGCTGCTTTGGTAAAGTATGCTGATTCTGATAGTACCACTAGTAGAAAAAGGGTCAAACGTGAAGCACATTAGTGCCGGTTTGTATTTGAGCTGGCACTAATGTATACATTAGTGCCGGTTCCAACGGCTAGCCGGGCCGCTTTCATTAGTACCGGTTCGTGGCGAACCTTTAGCACTGGTTCGTGCCACGAACCGGTACTAATGAGAGTGGTGGCAGGATGTTGTCAGAATGGGGCCCCTCCAGCCCCTTTAGTACCGGTTCGTGCCACGAACCGGTACCAAAGGTCGTCCTATATAAACCCTTCGTCCACCAGCACTCTGTTCTTCCCCCTTTCCCCTCTCCCTCTCCTCTGTTCTTCCCTTCTTCCTCTCGAGTTCATCACAAAATTTGCCCAAAATTTGTCAAGATTTGAAGGCCCTCATCCATTCAAATGATCACAAAGGTTAGCAACTTTGTCCTTTCATCTCTCATTGCTAGATTAGCTCTTGCATTGGTTTATATAGTGATTAATTTGTGAGTTTAGTAATTTGGGAGGATATATATATATGTGCTAGTATTTGATTTATATGCAATTTGAGGTCAAAAATAACACTTAGTTTGCATATGTAGGTGTGGTTTACTTAGTGCCTTCTAAATCTCCATCGTAGCCACCGTCGATCGCCCGCACCGTCCCGTCGCCGGCACCACCTTGTGGTGAGCCTCTTGTTCATGAAATTTTATATAAAAATTGATGTTTGTGTGATTTTGATATATAGTTACTCGTATAATTATCTTACCCGTACGTTGTTTGTTATACATATAGTGCCATGGTTTTGATATCCGTCCCCGTCGGCCCTAGTCCTTGTTATGATTCGGATGTGGTATGCATATTCTCTTTTAAAACTAGTTGCCATTTTGTGTTTATGACAAATTATGCCCATCAAGTTGACATAGAAATTTTTTCTAGGAGGTATGTGAACCGGAAATTCCAACCGACCCTATTGCCGAGAGGTTAAATTTAGTTGAAAGAGAAAACGAGTACTTGAAAGAAAAATTGAAAAGAATTGAGGGGGAGAAGATGGAATTGGAGTTGCATGTTGCCGATGTCGTCGATGATCACAAGATCAAGATGGAGAAAATGCGCTTGAAGATTAGAAAGATTAGAAAATATGCCATCGATAGTGAGGCTTGGTATCATTATGCTGTTGGATCCATTGTTACCTTAGTTGCGATCTTGATCGTATTTGTTGTTGCATTTAAATGCTTTAGCTAGAGAGTTATTTGTTTGTTGCATTTAAGTGTTGTATGAACTTTATGTATGAACTTGTATTAATTGTATGAACTTGTATTAATTTGGTCTATTCGGTGTTGTGTAATGAAGATGAGCCGGCAATGGATGTACGATGACCGATGCTCTCCCCAGTTCATTGAGGGCGTGTATACTTTTCTGCTTGCGGCTGAGGCAAACAAGCGGGCAGATGGTTTTATGCCTTGTCCATGTGCTCGCTGTAAGAATGGTCACAATTACTCTACGTCAAGAACCATTCACGTCCACCTGTTTAAGTCCGGTTTCATGCCCCATTATAATGTTTGGACCAAGCACGGAGAAAGAGGGGTTATGATGGAAGACAATGAAGAAGAAGAGGACGACGACAGCTATCCTGGCCATGGGTTCCCTGAATACGATGATACAACAATGGGGGAAGAAGCTGAGCCGGTAATGCGGGAAGAAGCTGAGCCGGCAATGCGGGAAGAAGCTGAAGAAGAGGCATCAGATGAGCCCGTTGATGATCTAGGTCGGGCCATTGCCGATGCAAAGAGAAACTGCGCAAGTGATTTGGAGAAGAAGAAGTTGCAGCGCATGTTAGAGGATCACAAAAAATTGTTGTACCCGAATTGCGTAGGTGACAAGAAAAAGCTGGGCACCACACTGGAATTGCTGCAATGGAAGGCAGAGAATGGTGTATCTGACAAGGGATTTGGAAAGTTGCTGGTAATGATAAAGGATATGCTTCCAAAGGACAACGAATTTCCCGACAGTACGTACGAAGCAAAGAAGGCTGTCTGCCCTCTAGGGTTAGAGGTGCAGAAGATACATGCATGCCCTAATGATTGCATCCTCTACCGCGGTGAGTACGAGGATTTGAACGCTTGCCCGGTATGTGGTGCATTGCGCTATAAGATCTGCCGCGATGACCCTGGTGATGTCGAGGCCCGGCGCCCCAGGAAGAAGATTCCTGCCAAGGTGATGTGGTATGCTCCTATAATACCACGGTTGAAACGTTTGTTCCAAAACAAAGAGTATGCCAAGGCGATGCGATGGCACAGAGAAGACCGTAAGAAAGACGGAAAGTTGAGAGTACCCGCTGACGGGTCGCAGTGGAGAAAAATCGAAAGAAAGTACGGGAAGGAGTTTGCAGATGACGCAAGGAGCGTATGGTTTGGTCTAAGCGCAGATGGCATTAATCCTTTTGGGGAGCAGAGCAGCAACCATAGCACCTGGCCTGTGACTCTATGTTTGTATAACCTTCCTCCTTGGTTGTGCATGAAGCGGAAGTTCATTATGATGCCAGTGCTCATCCAAGGCCCTAAGCAACCCGGCAACGACATTAATGTGTACCTAAGGCCATTAGTTGAAGAACTCTTACACCTGTGGAATGGAACAGGTGTACGTGCGTGGGATGAGCACATGGGGGAAGAATTTGACCTAAAGGCGTTGCTGTTCGTGACAATCAATGATTGGCCTGCTCTCAGTAACCTTTTAGGACAGACAAACAAGGGATACCGCGCATGCACGCACTGTTTGGACGATACCGACAGTATATATTTGGCTAATAAGAATGCGTACCTGGGACATCGTCGATTTCTTCCGAGCAGGCATCCCGTAAGAAAGAAAGGCAAGCATTTCAAAGGTGAGTCGGATCACCGGACGAAGCCTCGCCACCGTACTGGTGCTGATGTACATGATATGGTCAAGAATTTGAAGGTGGTCTTTGGAAAGGGTCCTGGTGGACAACCTGTTCCGAATGACGCTGACGGACGCGCACCCATGTGGAAGAAGAAATCTATATTTTGGGACCTGCCCTATTGGAAAGACCTCGAGGTCCGCTCCGCAATCAACGTGATGCACGTGACGAAGAATCTTTGTGTGACCCTGCTTGGCTTCTTGGGCGTGTATGGGAAGACAAAAGATACACCTGAGGCACGGGAGGACCAGCAACATATGCACGGAAAAGACGGCATACATCAGGGTCATGCAAGCTACGCTCTTACCAAAGAAGAGAAGGAAATATTCTTTGAATGCCTGCTCAGTATTAAGGTACCGTCTGGCTTCTCGTCGAATATAAAGGGAATAATAAACATGGCAGAGAAAAAGTTTCAGAACCTAAAGTCTCATGACTGCCACGTGATTATGACACAACTGCTTCCGGTTGCATTGAGGGGGCTTCTACCGGAAAACGTTCGATTAGCCATTGTGAAGCTATGTGCATTTCTCAATGCAATCTCTCAGAAGGTAATCGATCCAGAAATCATACCAAGGTTACAGAATGATTTGGTGCAATGTCTTGTCAGTTTCGAGTTGGTGTTCCCACCATCCTTCTTCAACATCATGACGCACGTCCTAGTTCACCTATGCGAAGAGATTAACGTTTTGGGTCCTGTATTTCTACACAATATGTTCCCCTTTGAGAGGTTCATGGGAGTCTTAAAGAAATATGTTCATAACCGTGCTAGGCCAGAAGGAAGCATCTCCAAGGGCCGTCAAAATGAGGAGGTCATTGAGTTTTGTATTGACTTTATTCCTGACCTTAAGCCGATTGGTGTTCCTGAATCGCGGCATAAGGGCAGACTAGATGAAAAAGGCACGCTAGGAGGGGAACAAATAATATGTATGGACGGACATTCTCTCACTGAAGCACACTACACAGTTCTACAGAATTCCGCCTTGGTGGCTCCGTATATGGATGAACACAAGAATTTGCTACGCTCCAAACACCCGGAGCGGTCTGATGAATGGATTACACGTGAACAAACCAGGAGTTTCGCCAGCTGGTTGCAAGCACGTACCATGCATGACACCTCTATTGAAGATGACCTGTACTTGCTGTCCCAGTTACCATCTTCGAATATAATGACTTTCAAAGGGTACGAGATAAATGGTAATACATTTTACACGATCGCCCAAGATAAGAAGAGCACCAACCAAAACAGTGGTGTCTGCTTTGATGCAGAAACCAAGACGGGAAAGGAAACATATTATGGTTATACACAGGACATATGGGAACTTGACTATCGACGTGGTTTGAAGGTCCCTTTGTTTCGGTGCAAATGGGTCAATATGACACGAGGCGGGGTAACGGAAGACCCGCAGTACGGAATTACAACAGTGGATCTCAACAATCTTGCGTATGCAGATGAACCATTCGTCCTAGCCAATGATGTGGCACAGGTTTTCTATGTGAAGGACATGTCTACCAAGCCAAGAAAAAGAAAAGATAAGGAAGCGAATGCATCGTACGATGAGCCAAAGCGGCACATAGTTCTTTCTGGGAAGAGAAACATCGTGGGAGTGGATGAAAAGACAGACAAGTCAGAAGATTATGAAAAGTTTGATGAAATTGCTCCATTCACAGTGAATATTGACCCGAGCATCCCGTTAAATGATGAAGATTTTCCATGGCTACGACGCAAAGGGACACACGTGAAGAAAAAGTTTCACACCCAAAGATCTGGGATGTGATCGGCTTAACTATCATCACTTTCTTCTATGTTTCACACCTAGGAGGGAATCTCTGTAATAGTTAGGGTAGCTAGTTATGTGTTTTGGCATTTGAAACGCGAAGAAATTTTATGTGCAAGCAAATTCTTTCATGCATTTACTGATTTTTTCAGCTAAATGACCCTGAAATTGAAAAGCATTTCAAATGAACTCAGAAAAGGATGAAAGTTGGCATGGTATCATAATTTCACCCACATAGCATGTGCAAAAAAGTAGAGAGGGTTACCGCAAAAACTGGATGCACTTCGTGTACAAAATGGACAATCTGTTTCGAAGTATCAGGGTTTCGGACAAAAACTCATCCGTTACAAAGGCATTTCATTTTTTAAATAACTTAAGCATTACCAAATTGAATATAATGATAAAACACACTAATATTAAACATAAGAAAAAAGAATCACTGAAAAATGTATTTTTAAAGTTAAGTTATTCACAAACTAGTGATTCATACAAATTTCAAATAATTCAAAATTTAAACTATTCAAATTTAATAACTACAGGCACTAACTGAAAGTTTCTAAAAACTATCAAAAATATTCAAAAAGAAACTCTAAATACAGCAAAAAAACAACTAAAAATAAACAAAACAAAATAAATAAAGCAGAAAAGAAAAAACTAAATGAAAAAAGCCCACCTACCGGGCCACAGCGGCCTGCATACGACTAGAAACCCAACCTGTGGTTGGGCCAGGATGCAGGCCCGCAAGCCCAATAGGCCCCACAGGGCAGAGTAGCAGAGGTAGGCCCAGAAGGCCTGCTTTAGAGAGGAGCTCGAGACAGCAGCGGCGGCGGGGCTTATAAGCAGGTGTAAGCGCGCTTCGGCTAGCGAGGTGGGACTAAACTTCTGCGCCCCTCGCCTGGCAGCGCACCCCCTTTAGTACCAGTGAAAGCACTAGTGCTCCCTAGGTGGTTTTGATAATTGATGACAACATATCTCTTGTTGGACTAACACTTCTATCTAGCATGTTTCAGATAAGTTCAACAATGGAGTGGCATGGACTAAAGGTTGTGGGAACTCCTTAGATGCTAAGGACAAAGGATTGGCTAAAGCTTCAAGCTCAAGACTCTTCATTTTACATTTTAGTGATCCAAGATCACATTGAGTCCATAGGAAAAGCCAATACTATCAAGGAGGGATGAGGTGTTGCTTAATGAGCCTCTTGCTTCATGTGCTTAATGATATGCTCCAAAATCCTCAACTACTTTCCCATATCCACATTTGACCTAAACTCTAAGCCAAACTCGGTCCTACCGATTCTTCCTATCCGGCGCCACCGAGTTTCACTTGTCATTAGCCACTACCAAACGCTAGCAATTCGGTTCTACCGATAAGGATCTCGGTCTCACCGAGATGGGATTGCAAACTCTCTGTTACCTATTGCAATATTCTCGGTCCCACCGAGATTGCAATGTAAACTCAGTGTTTCCCCTTTGTAACTTTTCGGTCTCACCGAGTTCCACTCGGTCTCACCGAAAGAGCAAATCGGTCCCACCGAGTTTGCCTGACCAACTCTCTGGTTAGCTAATTACCAAATTCAGTCTCACCGAGTTTGTGTAATCGGTCTCACCGAGATTACGTTATGCCCAAACCCTAACCGAATCGGTCCTACCGAGTTGCATGTCAGTCCCACCGAAATTCCTAACGGTCACTAGGTTTACTACTTCGGTCAGACCGAGTTTATTTATTCGGTCCCACCGAGATTGGAAAACTGTGTAACGGTTGGATTTTGTGTGGAGGCTATATATACCCCTCCACCTCCTTCTCATTCGATGAGAGAGCCATCAGAACACACACACCATTCCTACTCATATGTTCTGAGAGAAAACCACCTACTCATGTGTTGAGATCAAGACATTCCATTCCTACCATATGAATCTTGATCTCTAGCCTTCCCAAGTTGCTTTCCACTCAAATCTTCTTTCCACCAAATCCAAATCCTATGAGAGAGAGTTGAGTGTTGGGGAGACTATCATTTGAAGCACAAGAGCAAGGAGTTCATTACCTACACACCATTTGTTACTTCTTGGAGAGTGGTGTCTCCTAGATTGGCTAGGTGTCACTTGGGAGCCTCCGACAAGATTGTGGAGTTGAACCAAGGAGTTTGTAAGGGCAAGGAGATCGCCTACTTCGTGAAGATCTACCGCTAGTGAGGCAAGTCCTTCGTGGGCGATGGCCATGGTGGGATAGACAAGGTTGCTTCTTCGTGGACCCTTTGTGGGTGGTTGCTTCTTCGTGGACCCTTCGTGGGTGGAGTCCTTCGTGGACTCGCGCAACCGTTGCCCTTGGGTGGAGCCCTGTGTGGACTCGCGCAACCGTTACCCTTCGTGGGTTGAAGTCTCCATCAACGTGGATGTAGGATAGCACCACCTATCCGAACCACGGGAAAAACATCCGTGTCTCCAATTGCGTTTGAAATCTCCAAACCCTTCCCTTTACATTCCTGCAAATTGCATGCTTTACATTCCGCTGCTCATATACTCTTTGCATGCTTGCTTGATATGTATTGTGTGTGTTGAAATTGTGCCTAAACTCCACTTAAACCAAAAAAAAGCTTAAAAATTGCAACTTTAGCACTATGTGTCTAATCACCCCCCTCTAGACACATCTACTTCTAGATCCTACAACCGGGTCGTGGCACCAACCGGTACTAAAGGGGGGGCCTTTAGTACCGGTTGGAGCCAGTAACCGGTACTAAAGGGGGGTGCTTCCCCCCGCTTGGCCTGGCCAAAATAGGCCTTTAGTACCGGTTGGTGGCTCCAACCGGTACTAAAGGTGTCCCCTATATAAGAAACACTTCGAAAATTTTCAGTTTCTCATCTCCCACTTCTCTCTGCCGCCGCCCCGTCCCGCGCCGTCGCCGCCCCCGTCGCGCCGTCCCCGTCGACTCCGCGACGCCCCCGTCCTCGTCGCGTCGTCCCCGTCGACTCCGCGGCACCCCCGTCGCCGTCCCGGTTGCCGATCCCCTCGCTTCGCCGTCGCCGTCGCCTTTGGATCGACCTCGCCTCGCCGTCGCCGTCGCCTCGACCTTGCCCGCGCGCGCTGTGAGCCCCTCCCCCGGCCCCTCTCCTCCCTCCAGTCGATTGTAGCGCACACCGGCGCCGGCGCCGACCGTAGCGCACACACACACACTACATGCACACACACACACACACACTACACACACACACTAGACGCGCGCACACACTAGACGCGCGCACACACACAATTTTTCTGTTTTTAGCTTTTAGTTTTTTTTTCTGTTTTTCTGTTTTTCATACAAAGTTTTTGATGAATTAATTAATTAGATTAGATTAATGTCAAATAGTATTTAGAAATGTTAGTTATAATATATATAATGTCAAATGTTATAGAAATGTTAGTTATATAGAAATGTTAGAAATTTTGGAAATGTTAGTTTTAGCTAGCTAGATGAATTAGATTAATTTCAAATTGTTAGACGATGATCGATGTTTTTTTAGTTTCTTATATTTTTAGTTATAAAATTTAGAATTTGCATATATGAAATCATCACAATCCATCATTTAAAAAATGTTACTTTACTTTTGCGGCATATAGTATTTTGTTGTCGACGATGCCCGGCCCGCATCCTCGCCGTCGACACGTCTGCGACGACGTCCTGCTTCAGAGGACCCATGTCCGGGACTGGGCTCCGCCGGGCTGGCACTGGGAGGTGCTACCTTCAGGGGCGCGACGCTTGGTGAGGAACCCGGCCCCGGGTCCCGTCGTCGACCCTCATCTCCTTTGGTGGCATTCGCGTGGGCCACTTTCGATGCGGAGGGAGCCGGCCCCGCCGGAGGTGGTACGTCGCCGTGTCAGGGAGGAGGACGAGCACGTCCATCGCTACATGGCTGCTATGGACGTCAGGTTCTCCAATACCTGGCAGGTTTTTGGGGAGATCACCCGAGCTATGATCCAGTGATGGTTCCTTATCTTTGGGTGTCCACCGCCCGCACCTCAGGAACCGCGAGTGGCCTAGATTACTCTGTAGTATTCGATCTTTATTAGCTTGCTAGCTAGCTAGCTAGTGATGCATTCAATATTATATCTATTATTCGAGATGATGTATTCGAGATTATATCTATTATTCGAGACGATGTATTTGAGATTATATCTATTATTCGAGACGACGTATTCGAGATTAAATCTATTATTCAAGACGATGTATTCGAGATTATATCTATTATTCGAGACGATGTATTCGAGATTATATCTATTATTCGAGATTATACTAAATTGTTTTATATTTCTTTTGGCATAGTTAAATAAAAGCTATGGCGGACAATACCGACAGAGAGAGAGAACAGACCATGTTCGATATCATACGCGGGCCAGATGATGATCAGAATGAAGAAGATTTTGATGGCTCCGAATTTCTAAACAACACCGGAGAGGGTGATATGATATTCGATCGCGACGACCGAGAAGATGAAGTCATGAACTACGACGAAGAACATGTTGATCCTGAAACAACAAACACCGGCGAGGTATATATATTTATATAAGCAGGAATCTGGTGATCATCGCATGTTTTAAATGAGTTGAAGATATATTAACGAATCAATCTTTCTTCTTTCAGCCATCCGGATCGAGCAAATCTTCAGGCAAAAGGACGAAACGAGGCCCGAACAAAAAGTTGAAGGAGGGCGTAAAGTACAATATCGAGGCATTCAAACCTAATGGCGAACCATTAGCGCCTAAGAAGATTGCGGACAAGTTCGTTCGTCAGTGCGGAGTTCTTGTGAAGGACCAACTCCCGATCTCCCTTCAAGAATGGAGAAAGCCAGCAAAGCCACGTCTAGATGTTACTTTTATCGACGAGAATCAAAAAAAACTGCTTTGGGATACTCTCATGGAACATTTCACCCTACCAGATAATATCACAGAAGCAGATGTGCGGAAAGTCAAGGACGCTGCTTTTAGGAAGATGGCGGTTGCATTTAAGAACCACAAGAGAATGACGTGGGAGAAGTACGTCAAGGGAGGAAGGAAGACTCCAGTATTCGAGGGGATACTAGAGAATCAAAGTGCTCATTGGGACGATTTCGTGAAATTCAAGGATTCAAAATTGGCTAAGGAACGGTCAAGAATAAACAAGGCCAATGCCGAAAAAAGGATAAGTTCCATAAGCTGGGGCCAGGTGGCTACGCGGTGGCAATGCCTAAGTGGGATAAGTCTGAGAAAGAGATGGAGGATGCAAGTGTCACTCCGGTTACTAAGAGCTGGCCCCCCAGGTGCAGGACTTGGTTCTATGCGCATGGGGGGGAGTTGGACCCGAAGACAGGCAATGTTTCGACGAAGGCATGTCTGAACGGAGCCGACGATGCGCTACTTGTTGCAATAGAAGAGGCTCGATCAGGGGTGTTCCAGCCCAACAGAGAGAACGACGAGCTTACGCGTGCCCTGGGAAATCCTGAACACCCGGGAAGAACACGAGGCAAGGGCGCTATTCCGTGGTATGAGGGGTTTTCGGACTGGAACGCTGACTACAGAACCCGTGCGAGAAAGAAGATTGCGGAGGACAAGAAGAGGAAGATGGAGGAGGAGCAGAGGAAGCGGGACTATGAACGCCTTCAAGGCCTAGAAGCAAGTCAAGCGGAATTGGCAGCTAAATTCCAGCGGCAGCAGGAGCAGATCGACTCACTTAGCCAGCAAAGGGGGTCTCAGCAGCTGCAGCAGCTAGCGGATGATCCAGCATTGGATACCACTGCCCCATCCATGCCGAGAAGCAGCGTGGGTTCCGCCCCGGGCAACGCAGTAGTGCTGGATAGATACCCCGTGGATGACATCACGGAGAACACTAACTGCGAGCTACACTTCAAAATGAAGAACATATCCATGAAGGTGGCGGACGCCGTTGCTTTTTCAAATTCCCCCGAGGAAACCTTCCATTGCAACCCGATTCTAGCGGGCTATGCTCGTGTCTTGGTTGATGAGGTGGTGGACCAATATTCGGGGCTAGAGCTTGACATTCCTGGAGGTGACGAGGAGCACACACTCGGAGATGCCAAACATCGTATAATCCTATGGAGAAAGGATTGCATCATTTTTCGAAGGCCACCGACACCGCGTCACCCGACTCCTCGTCGAAGTCCGCCACTGAGTCAGCAGACTCCCGCTCCTCCAAGTCCACCAACGTGTGAGGCCACTCCTCCTCCTCCAAGTCCGGCAAAGTGTCAGGCCACTCCTCCTCCAAGTCCGACACAGCGTCAGACGTCCACTCCTCCTCCAAGTCCGGCACAACCTCATGCCACTCCTCCTCCAAGTCCGGCACAGCTTCAGGCCGCTCCTCCTCGTCCAACTCAGCCCCGTCAGCCGTCTCCGCCGCCTCAGCAATCGCAGAAGAGACATCCCGCAGCTATGGTGCGTAGCGGTACCAGTCGAGGTCATAGTACAGGAAGTACAGGCGGAGGCAAGCGATATAAATATGGTCCAAACCTCACTACTCCTCTTCCTGTGAGGGCTTACGACAGGACCGAGGAGCAAACCAATGCCATAGTGCGGGCAGAAGTCGACGCCCATTTTGGACCGAAACCGCCACCGCCGCCAAGGGAGAAAGTGCCTGTGGAAGTAGTTGACCACTTCATTCGTATGGCTCAACCACCAGCTCCTAAGCCTGTTGACACAGACTATGAGCGCCACATCAGGAAGTTACATCGACAACGTCTACAGAAGGAGGCGAGCTCGAGCTCGAGCAAACAACAAGCAGCTGTCGAAAAATGCAGGAAAACCGTTGCCCAGATGGGAGAACAGGCGGCGCAATCAATCCCCCCGCTTGTTGTGCCGCCAACAACACGTGACAGTACGCGCGCCCAATATTATTGTGGCCAAACAGTTTACGTTCCCGAGGTGGGCGATGTGGTAATAACCCAGGAGCATATAATGCAGGCTGAAGAACTCAAGATCACTGTTGGACAACTCCTCGAGATCGAGGACATGCCTGGGATTACAGAGGAGGAAATAAAACGGAAATATGTCCGGGGCCAACCTTTGGTCGAGCCAGAAGATGTCAAGAAGCTCCCAACGAGAATGTATGAATTGCATCAATGGTACATGGACATTATCAAGAGATCCGATCGAGAGTCCCTCATGGTGTATGTCAAGAAGGATCATTACTACCATGAGAAAGCTGTGGCCGTTGAGTATTCTGAACTGTTTCAGTTATACAATCAAGACGCACTCGACAAATCTATCGTCAGTTGCTATTGTCTGTAAGTGATTTCTTTATGTAATTTAAGTCTCAAGCTAGCTGTAGTGATCCTTTAGATCAATCATTACCTGTAATTATCCTCACTATATTCTTTTCTGTGGTATTATGCAGGATGAAGATGTATGAAATGAGAAAAGGTGGACGCTATGGCATTGGGTTCATTGACCCAAACACCGTTAATCAATACACATGGAAAATGAGCAAGTATTATGAAAAGCAGGTAGAGGACAGCATGCTAGAGTTCTTGAAGCGCCTCAAATACAATGAAGATATACTACTTCCTTACAACTTCGAGTGAGTCACACTTTCTTGTACTACAAATTCTCTGTTTTTGCCTACTAGCTAGCTACATGTTTTTGCTTACATATGCCCACTTAATTAAGACATGCAAACGTGTGTGCATGCAGATTTCACTGGATCTTGTGTATCATTAAAGTTGACACCGAAACAGTTGAAATACTGGACTCGCTACTCAAAGCAAAAAGTGACTACAACATCTTGTATGGGATAGTCAAGAGGTAATTTCAATCATTATTTATAACTATATATCTCGGCCTATTTAGTTCGTCATTTCATGATATGAACTATTTAATAACCCCTTTATTCATTTTCTTTGTCGGCGGGCAGGGCTTGGGCAAGGTTCATCAGCGTCACGAAAGGCGAATGGAAACCACAGCTGAAATGATTTCGATCCAAGGTAAGTAATTAAGTAGTACTAGCTAGCTAGCTAGCTGCCATCTCTTTAATTATCATGCTTGATTAATTATTATCTGATCAAATTAAATTCCATTCTCGTAATAAAGGCCCTGAAGTAGGCGTAGGGGACTAATCTGTGTGCGTACTGCATTTGCGAGAACATTCGCATGATGGCGTCCGAAAGGAGCAGATCTCAAAGACAGGAATGGGTACGCTTGTCAGAACACTATTCACAATTTTTACAGCATTATCGATATCTAGTCACACAACTAATACACATGCATATTGATCTCCTTCTTAACAGTTCAAAGAGGTGCGGGACAAGCTCCTAGAAACGGAGCGCATAGAAGCACTTCAAGAGGAAATAGCGGGATTTTTGCTCGACCAGGTCATAAATCCGAAGGGAGAATACTATTACCCGCTACCGCCCCCATCGACCAGGTCATGAACCACTTCCAATTGTCATCGTGCTCTGAAGGCACCAATTAGGCTAATGCCACTAGCTCCGAAGGCAACATGCATATGTAGGAGAAATTGTATATAGCTATACATGTGTGTATGTGTAAATTAATATGGTGGTTTGTGAGACATATATATATATATATGATTGGTTCTACTAATGTGTAGTACCATAAAATACCAGCAAACAAAAAAGAATTAAAATGGAAAACACAAAATTAAATGAAAAAGAAATCATAAAACCAAAAACCCCCCAAACATTTTAGTACCGGTTGGTGTTACCAACCGGTACTAAAGGGCTCCCGGCCCCCGGAGCTGGCTCGTGCCACGTGGTTTCCCTTTAGCACCGGTTCGTGCTGAACCGGTACTAAAGGGGGGGGGCCTTTAGTGCCGAAATAATAGTGCCGGTTCCTAAACCGGCACTAAAGGGCCTTACGAACCGGTGCTATTGCCCGGTTCTGCACTAGTGTACCAAGGATCCCGAATCTGATGATGACAAGGCAGGAAAGGGAAAGAGGAACGACAACTCCAAAGGGCAGCAACATCACTTGGCAGGCAATGGTGGTGGAGGCAAGCGTAAAGCGGATGGTAACATGGACTTTGTGGCTAATACCAACACACAGGACAAGGGCCAGCGATGCAGGGGTAAACTGCCAAATCGCAATGGGGCACCCAACCCTAACCCGGACCGCCTAAACTATCTACTGAGCCAGCCCTGTCCAAGACATGGGACAAAGGAGGCGCCAACAAACCACCTTTGGAAGGATTGCTTCATTATGCAGGAGTTCAAGAATTCTAATGCTTTCCGGTATGATCACGGCTCCGGCGGTGGCTCAGGATCCGGGCCGGGTTACGGTGGAGGAAATTCCGGTTCAGGATTTAATGGTAATCCGGGCGGACATAATAATCAAAATAATCAGAACAACCAGGGTGGTTACAACCAACAGCAGCAACAGTCAGGTTACCAGAGCAACCCAAAGCAGTTGAGTAATGGGCAGTACCATGTCTTCACCACTAGCTTGGACAAGTGAGACCGGAAGGTTCAGAGGCGGGCAATCAACTCTGTTGAACCGGCCGTGCCCCGTTATCTACGCTGGTCTGAACAGCCAATCATATGGAGCAGAGAGGATCACCCTCCCCAGGTTGATAATCCGGGTCAGTTGGCTCTGGTGGTGGCGCCTTAGGTGGGAGGCTACAAGTTCACCAAAGTGCTCATGGATGGAGGGAGCAGCATTAATATCTTGTACTATGAGACCTTCCGTCGTATGGGACTAACAGATAAAAATCTCAAACCGTCTAATACGGTGTTCCATGGTGTGGTACCTGGCAAATCAGCATATCCTGTTGGTAAGATAGCTCTGGAAGTGGCCTTTGGGGATGATCATGATTCCAGGTCAGAGACATTGACGTTTGAAGTGGTGAAAGTCCAAAGTCCATATCACGCCCTGTTTGGGCGACCGGCCCTGTTATGTGTATTTGTAGCTCAAGATGCCGGGTCACAAGGGGACAATAACGGTTCACGGAAGCAGTAAAATCGCTTTGGAGTGCGAGGAAGGAGATGCGGCCTATGCAGAGTCGGTTTGTGCCACTGAGGAGCTGAAGTATTATAAGGACAATGTTGATCCGGCGGACATGACTCCATTAAAGAAGCCAACTACGGAGCATGATCCGCCCTGAAGTTCAAATCGGTAGCAGAAACTAAGCTTGTTGACTTCGTACCTGGTGATTCGTCCAAGCAGTTCAGCATCAGTGCCAACTTGGATCCGAAATAGGAAAGCGCGCTCATCGAGTTCATCCATGAGAATCGGGACATTTTTGCATGGAAGCCCTCTGACATGCCAGGTGTGCCGAGGCAACTCGCTGAGCACACCCTTAATGTGGATCCTAAATACAAACCAGTGAAACAGTTCCTCCGCCGGTTTAACGAAGAAAGATGCAAGGCGATTGGAGAAGAGGTAGCCAGGCTCTTAGCAGCTGGTTTTATTGTTGAAGTTTTTCACCCTGAGTGGCTTGCCAATCCGGTGCTAGTCCTTAAGAAAAACGGCACCTGGCGCATGTGTGTGGATTACACAGATCTTAATAAAGCTTGTCCAGCAGATCCTTTTGCCCTCCCCCGTATTGATCAAATTATTGATGCTACGGCGGGTGGTGAGCGTTTAAGTTTTTTGGATGCATATTCTGGCTATCATCAGATCAAAATGGCAGTTAAGGACCAGGAGAAGACGGCATTCATAACTCCTTTTGGAGCCTTCTGCTATGTGTCTATGCCCTTTGGGCTCAAGAGTGCCCATGCAACTTATCAACGGTGTGTACAAAATTGTCTTCACAAGCAGATTGGCCATAATGTACATGCTTACGTGGATGATATCGTGGTTAAGTCCAGGGAGAAGGAGACTCTGGTTGATGATTTGAAGGAAACCTTTGATAACCTGAGGACATACAAGATGATGCTTAATCCGGACAAGTGTGTCTTTGGTGTACCGGCGGGCAAGTTATTGGGTTTTCTGGTGTCCAACAGGGGAATTGAGGCTAATCCGGAGAAGATCACAGCCATCACCTCCCTGGCTAAACCGAAGTATATCAATGATGTTCAACGCCTGGCAGGCCGGATTGCCACGTTAAGCCGGTTTATCAGTCGTCTTGGTGAGAAGGCAATCCCTTTGTATCAGATGTTGAAGAAGACGGATCAGTTTGTCTGGAGTTCCGCTGCTGATGAAGCATTTGAGGACTTAAAGCGGCAATTGGCCAATCCGGCTGTGCTCGCCGCTCCCATTGACAAGGAGCCGTTACTGCTATATGTTGCTGCTAATGCTCGTGCGGTCAGCGTGGCTATTGTGGTGGAGCGAAAGGAGGCAGGTAAGGAGCATCCGGTTCAACATCCGGTCTATTATATCAGCAAGGTACTCATTGAGTCCAAGCAAAGGTATCCGCATTGGCAGAAGCTGGTGTATGGAGTTTTTATGGCAAGCCGGAAGCTTAAACAATACTTCCAAGGGAACCCAATTACGGTGGTCAGTTCTGCTCCTTTGGGGGATATCATTCAGAACCGGGAAGCGACTGGCCGGATCACCAAGTGGGCTATAGAGCTTGGGCCGCACGGTTTAAAGTATGTGCCTTGGACGGCGGTTAAGTCTCAAGCACTTGTTGATTTCATCAATGATTGGACGGAAATGCAAGCACCTGAAGAAAAGCTGGATCACACATATTGGACCATCCATTTTGACGGATCCAGGCAATTGGAAGGCTCGGGGGCTGGAGTCGTATTAACTTCCCCACGAGGTGATAAGTTTTGTTACGTTCTCCGCTTAATGTTCCCTTGTACTAACAATGCAGCTGAGTATGAAGCCTTGCTCCACGGTCTCCGGATGGCTAAGGAGATGAATCTAAGTCGAGTTAAGTGCTTCGGTGACTCGGACCTTGTGGCTCAGCAAGTATCTGGCACTTGGGACTCCAAGGACCCACTCATGGCAGCATATCGTCGTGAGGTGGATATTGTTGCAGGTCACTTTAAAGGCTATCAGGTGGACCACGTGGACCGGCGGAACAATGAAGCGGCGGACGCTTTAAGCCGGCTGGGCTCTCAGCGCAAACTGGTCCCGCCCAATGTTTTTCTGGATGTGCTGCACAACCGTCGGTCAAGATCCCTGGTGAAGCGGATTTGGCTATTCCTGATCCGGAGGCTCAATTGGTGGCAGCTCTTCATGTTATTCCGGATTGGACGCTTCCTTACCTGGCGTACAAGAACCGGGGCGAGTTACCAGAGGATGAGACTCTGGCCCGATAGATAATCTGGCGATCCAAGTCCATGACTATTATCAACGGCGAGTTGCATCATTGCAGTGTGTCAGGGGCGTTTCAACGCTGTGTGTCTCCTAAAGAAGGCCATGAAATTTTGCGTGAGATCCACGAATGAGATTGTGTTCACCACGCCGGTTCAAAATCTCTGGTGGCTAAAGCGTTTCGCCATGGCTTCTATTGGTTAACTGCTCATGCTGATGCGGAGGATCTGGTCAGCCGATGTGATGGTTACCAAAAGTTTTCAAGACGTGCTCATGTGCCGGCTCAAGAATTGAGAATGATTCCAATTACTTGGACGTTTGCGACTTGGGGGTTGGATATGGTTGGGCCTTTCAAAAGGTCCAAAGATAAGAAGACCCACCTCCTGGTGGCGGTTGACAAGTTTACAAAGTGGGTGGAGGCAGAACCTGTTAGCAAGTGTGATGCGGCCACGGCGGTTCAGTTCATCAAAAAAGTGATTTTCCGGTTTGGCTTTCCACACAGTATCATCACAGATAATGGTACCAATTTGTCCAAAGGTGCCATGAAGGAGTTCTGCGAACGGTAGCACATCCGGCTCGACGTTTCATTGGTGGCACACCCACAATCCAACGGTCAAGCAAAAAGGGCTAATCAAGAGATCTTTCGAGGCATCAAGCCCTGGCTTATGGTTCCTTTGCAGAGAACACCGGGTTGTTGGGTAGAAGAGTTACCATCTGTGTTATGGAGCATCAATACTACACCCAACAGATCAACAGGATACACACCGTTCTTCATGGTTTACGGAGCAGAGGCGGTTCTCCCCAGTGATATCCGTCATGATTCACCCCGTGTGGCGGCTTATGTTGAAGCGGACAATGAGACAGCACGGCAAGACGCTTTGGACCTGTTGGATGAAGAACGTGACATAGAAGCCGCCCGCTCGGCGATTTACCAACAGGATCTTCGTCGTTATCACAGTCGCCGAGTCAGAACCAGAACCTTTCAGGAAGGAGATTTGGTGCTTCGGCTCATCCAAGATCACACTGATATGCATAAGCTATCCCCACCTTGGGAGGGACCTTTCGTGGTCAGCAAGAATCTGCACAACGGGTCATACTATCTGATCGATATTCGAGAGCATAAAGACTCACGTACATCAGAGGAGGAGACCAACAGGCCATGGAACATAGCTCATCTTCGGCCTTACTATACCTGAGCCATTGGCTCTACTTGTGTACATATTATGATGATGTATATATTACGATTAAATATAATAAACCGGAACCTCAGCTAAAGCGGGGTATCTATCCTTTTACATCATGTGTGGTTACACAGAGTTGTTCTAAAGCGGCCTCCGGTTTACCCCTTGAGTTAGCTTTTCAAAAAGCATCATGTTATATCACTTGGGGGCTTGGTCGTGTCCGAACCAATGCAACACCTCTTGATAGGCGAGAGCCACCAGATCACTTGGGGACTTGGTCACGTCTGAACCAGTCACGCCTCTTGATCGGCCTAAGGCCACAGAATCACTTGGGGTTTGGTCGAACCCGAACCATTGCCATGCCACTTGATCGGCATAAATGCCACGGTTTCATTTGGGGACCTGGCTGACCTGAACCATAGCTACACCTATCGGGAGCTTGGTCATGTCCGACCATGGTAACGCCATCTGATCGGCTCAAATAAGCCTCTTTTTGTAAATGGTTTTATCATCGCCTTTGCTTCACAATTTTCTTTGAGAGATATTTCTTTCTTTTTGTTGCGTTTTCTAAACCGACAAAATTTTAAAAACCGGTTCACACTGTCAATTGACGGAACACGGTTCATTTTTAATCCGGAGACTATTTGCCCGGTTTGATTTTTTGTTAACATCCTATTTACGGAGTAACATGGTGCTTTATTATAACCCAGCACGGTTTACATGGTAAACCGGCATTATATATATACAGGAGCTGCTATCTCCTCCAACAATGTGGGTTTATGAAACCTCCGCTTCAAGATTGGCTAAGCCAGCTTCATGCCCAACGATGGCAGGTATTATGTATCTCAAAGATTTGATCATATGCTTAAATTTCAGATGTTTTGATTTTATATATGCAGACATCATACTCCGCCTGACGGTACAACCGCGGTGGCACTTTAAGATTTTTATGTTGCAGAAAATACTTTGGAAAGTTCATAACCCAAAGAAAGCACAACTTGCAGTGGTTATGCACGAAGGCATATTAAGATCAAGAGTATCAGCTAGCCTATTACAAGGCAACACGGTGCCCAAAACAAGATCATTGTTTTTCAAAGGGGAAGCAGTTTAAACCGGCTGCCGGTCAAGCTTGGTCACCAGCCTGGCCTGATGGTTTTGGGTCATCCCGCGCCGCTTCAACTTCAGTTTCTCTACCCAGCGGCTGGAAATCAACAGTTGTCCAGTCGATTCCCATTAATGCTTGAAAAACAGCTTCATCATGGATCAACAATGACGGTTCAATATCGGGGGCGTAAGTATGCTTACGGATTGGAGGGATAAGATTTTCCGCTTCATGAATTGGTGCAGCTACTCTCTTGTTTTGATTGTCATAATGGGCTTGATAATGAGACAAGTCTGCTTCTTCAGCCAATTGACAAGCTAGCGGACGCACCTCCCGGTTTATTGCTTGCAGATCCGCTTCACTAAACTCTGACCCGTCTTCCTTTAAGCTGGGATAGCCCTGAGCCGCTTCAATAGGATCAAAATTCGGCACCCAAGCTTTTGCCCGGATTAAGGCATTGATCGCACCGGTTCGAGCAGCAGATTTCTTCAGCTCTTCCACCCGGGCAGGAAGCACTGACAGTTTCTACAGAGTGTCCTAAATCAAAGTGGGCGCCAGCTTGTTGTGGGATGCAGTACAGATGATCCGCTGTGCACCAGTGTACAGTTGTTCGATCAACATATAGGCGGCTTTTAATTTCTTCCGCACATCTGACCCCAAATGACCAATGCGTGTCCCTGAAATATCACAAAGGATTAACAAACCGGCAGCTCTGTAAGACGGCAGAATCAATTCAGAAATCAAACCGGCTTTCCAAAGATAGCATCAGTCATGGCATGCACGTGCCGCTTTATGCTGGTCAGTTCATCCACCACCTGTTTTAGTGCAGCCTCGGCGTCTTCTGCTCGTTTGGCTAAAGCGGATTTTTCAGTAGCCCAATCCGCCCGCTCCTTCTTGAAATCCTTCTTAAGCTATTCCATGACGCTTAAGGCGCTGGTCAACTCCTCTTTTGCTTTTGAGGTTTCAGTCTGTTGGGACTTCAGATTTTCTTGGAGATCGGTGATTTGGGTCTCTTTTGTCTTCAGCTCAGCCTGCATACAGACAGTTATATGATTCAGCAAGCAGTGCAAGAATTGAAGCACCAACCACATAAAAAAGTTATGCACTTGGCGCTTGGGGGCTAATGCCTATTTGATCTTCATATTTCACTTGATTATAAAGTCCCAAGCTCAATACAAGTATTCAACTTGGCACTTGGGGGCTAATGGCTATTTGTTCAAATAAATTCTGATGCGGCGATATTAATTACTTAAGTCCCGGTTTAACTACACTAAGTTGAACCGGCCCTTGGGGGCTACATCAGCGAATTTCGAGGCATTAAGATTTATATTAGTAAGTCCCGGTTTGAAAGAAGATTACAAACCGGTCCTTGTGGGCTAGGCGAGTCAGCTAGAATTGACGCATACAAGCAGGAAAGAGCATATGGAAGTTACCTCATATTTATCTTTCATCATGTTAACCAGACCGGCTTCATAGTCACGACTGGTGTACAGCCGGTTCAGATAGCCGGAATGGATGTCTTGGGCGTTCAGAGCAGTGTAGGTCGCCAGATCAACATTCCACTTGCCCTTGCCAAAGGCAGCAAATTCTTCCTTGGCAGTATGTTTAGACAAAGCGACAGGATTGCTTGGCTCTGTATGGCCAATGCCAGTAATAACAACTTCATCATCCTTGGCATCGCCGGTTTGCACTGGGGCCGTTGGCTTATCAGTAGGCTTTGTTGGACCGGTGGATTTCTCAATACGGATGGGGCTTGTGGGCTGGTTGGCAGGACTTGAGGTATCAATAGGCCTATCTTCAGCAATAAGATCGTCATCTTGCTGCGGTGGATCATTGGGTATGTCTTCAGGAATAGCCGCTTCAAGATCTGGTGTTTTGCCCGGTTCAGGGACGGCATCCTCCTCGGCCGCTTTATCCAGGTGAGCCTTCTTGCTCGGCCTAGGCTTGGCCCTGAAAGGAATAACAAAGTCAAATACATCATATGTTCCAAGGTGATGTACCGGAAATATTATGATAAGTATAGCTTACCCAAGCACCGTTTTGAGTGGTGGCAGCTGAGTAGCCGATGACTCGCCAGAGGATGAGTGGGAAGTAACCTGATAATCGGAGTTAGATGGATTAAGAGGTTGACGATAACAGCCCGCTTTAGGATAAGCACTGACAAGCAAATTAGAGACCTCTGAACGGCGTTTCCGAACTGGACTGTTCGGTAAACCGGCGGAGGTAACTACCTGGCCGCTGTGCCGGGTTGTGCGGCGAGCTTCATGCTGTTGGGTCTTCATAAGAAATTTGGGATCCAAGTAAGCAAGGGGATGAGAAAATTTAACTTTCCGGTTTGCCTGACGGATTTTTAGTGAAGGCAAAGGTTCTAAATCGGAAGAGAGAATAATTACCTCTGCAGCATCAGCATGGCTGGCTTCGGCATCATCCTGACAAATATCATCATCAATAAGACGCATGAAAAATAACCCAAGTGAGTCAAGCTCTACCTCAAGGTCTGGATTATCCACATCGTCATCAGTGGCCGGATCAGAGGATGCAGTGGTTCTTTTCCTGTGGGTAGTCTTCTTCACAGCTTTAGTCTTTTGCCGGATTGGTCTTTCCAGTTTTTCGGGTTTTTCTGGTTTCTCCTGCGGCAGTTTCTTGCTCCAAAACGGATCATTGCCCTATTCAAATAGGTATTGATATTAAACAATGACCAGGTATATCAATAACAGGTTCAGAAAAAAAGAACAATCAAACTCTTACAGCTGGCGGTTTGTTGGTGGCACAGAAGGGAAGTAGGCCGGTTCGAGCACAGACGTGTTCCGATTCATTCAGCATTTTATTCACAGCCTCTGTGATTTCTTCGTCGGTAAGCTGGATGTTAGCATGCCGCAATGGGTCATCAACACTGCCAGTATACTCGCACATCAAACCGGAGCGCTGACTAAGGGGCAGTATGCTCCACGATATCCAACAGCGAGCGAGATCAACTCCTGTTAAACCATTGGCCATGAAGGCTCTGAGCTTGGACAGTTGAGGAGCGTATTTGCTTCTCTCCTTGGCAGTCAACCTTTGCGGAAAGGGGTGTGTATTGCTAAGCCGCTCCGAACGAAAACCAGGCAAAGGATTTTCACCAGCAGGGGAGGTGTCTCTGCAATAGAACCATGTTTGATTCCACTCTTTGGGGTGGCTGTGCAGCTTGGCGTGAGGGTATGTGACTTCTTTCCTTTTCTGAATCGCCACACCGCCCAACTCCGTATTGGAATCGTAAGAAAACTCAGTGCGACGGTTTAGATGGAAACAGTCTGTGAACAATTCCACTGTGGGCTCCTCTTGAAAGAACACCTCACAGAGCACTTGGAAGTGACACATGTTTGTAACAGAGTTGGGACCAGTGTCTTGTGGGTGAAGTTGAAAATCGGCTAAAACGTCCCGGTAAAATTTAGAACCGGGCGGCTTAAAGCCCCGGGCTAAGTGATCTACGAAAACCACGACCTCTCCTTCTTGAGGTGTGGGAGGGCATTCTTTGCCAGGAGCTCTCCAATGGATGGTGTTTTTGTTGCCTAAAGCGCCGATCAGGACTAAATTGTTCAGCTGAGTCTCTGTGACGCGAGAAGGAACCCAGTTTCACTCATATACTTGCTTGGCCATGATGAAATCTACAAGATAGGTAATTCCGGTTCAAGAATGCATTTATTAAAGTGCACTGGTATGTACAATGTTAAACCGGAGACGGCTCTATCTAAACCGGAGTTCTATGAAGCAACATCATCTGGCGGTTCAACAAGGGGACTAATGGTATATACCGGTTTGGCAATTTTTCTACAAAGTTAAACCGCCGGATCTAAGCATTGAAACAGTTGAGATTGCAGATACATAAGTGTACAGAAACAGATTTCACAAGATCTCTCTACATCGACGGATCTGAAGCAAGTTCAGAAAAGAAGGAAAATATTCAAAGTTCAGAAAAGAACAGTACCGAATTGATTGGCAGAGATACAGGTAGATGTATGGTCTTGAGGCATATAAGTAAAGGCGGATGCTAAGAAATACCGCTACATAGAGCAAAGGTTCACAGGTTCATCCGGGATCTATCATATGAATATGAAGAAGACGATGAACTCTGACGAACTTGGAAACCCTAGAACGGATCTACGGAGGAAAAGATGAAGAACTCACCGGAGCCGAGGAAGAAACAGAAGGTCGCCGCGATGCTCTGGTACAGTCAGGGTGATGCAGCGGCGAAGGTTGGAGCAGAGGTCGTCGACGGCGGCGGAGCTCCGAAGCTGGACGACGTGGGGAAGACGAAGTAGAAGGGCATGAAGGGGAGAAAAGGAAATGACCCTTCGGTCCTATTTATAAGGCAAGGGACAGGAGTCAGGCGCGAAAATCAAGGAACCGTGGGTCTGGAAATGGAGCTGTCGCCTCGATTGTCGCAGACCTATTAAACAAAGAAGGTATCATGGATAAGTTTCTTTATAACAGGTGACGTCACGCCGGTTTACAACGACCAGAGAAGATGACATCACGGCAGTTCAACGAACTACAAGAAGATATTGAAGGTGAAGATTTTTGCTAAGGATTGACATGAACCGGTTCAAATCAATCTGGGGCCTAATGTTGGGGATATTACTACTGGGCGTAAACCGACCTATCTGGGCCGGGTTAACTTCATCAGTAGGTAATTATGTTAAAGCCCAAGAAGGCGGATGAGGGCTCAAGTCCCATAGTCGGTTCAAGGCCTGTAGCCGTAAACTGGCGTTGGTATGTAACTTGTGTTATGAGTTAGGAATAAGTAGAGACCAAACCGGACACATCTATGAGCCGGATTGGGAATCTGTGAACCGACGGGCGTCACCCGTGTATATAAGGGGACGACCCGGCGACGGTTCAGAGGACAGACAACAACTCGAGACTTAGGCAAAGCTTGTTTGCTCCCTAGTCATCGAAACCCCATCAATTCCATCACAACTAGACGTAGGCTTTTACCTTCATCGAAGGGGCCGAACTAGTATAAACTCTCTTGTGTCCCTGTGTCCATTTTAACCCCTTCAAGCTAACCCGTTGCGATGGCTCCACGACTAAGTCCTTTCTCTAGGACATTTGCTGTGACGAAACCACGACACTATATATATTGTCATATGATTTCTTATGTTAAAGTAAGAATCTATTCACAATGTAAAGTATGAATCAGAAACTTCATTGAAAACTAACAAACTATAATCTCAGTCATTGAAGAAATTGCCATTTATCATAACATCGGAAAGAGAAAATATAAGAGCTTTTCAGCAAGTCCACATACTCAACTATCATTTAGTCTTTCACAATTGCTAACACTCACGCAATACTTATGGGTAAGGAGTTTTAATCGGACACAGAGAAAGATAGGGGCTTATAGTTTCGCCTCCCAATGTTTTACCTCAAGAGTAATGTCAACAATAATAGTTTATGAAAACCCACATCCAATTAGCTATATATATCTGGATCTTTCCAAAACACAGTGCTTGCCAAAGGATAAAATGTAAAAAGGAAAGGTGAAGATCACCAAGACTCTTGTATAAAGTATAAGACAAAAATAAAAGATAGGCCCTTCGCAGAGGGAAGCAGAGGTTGTCATGTGTTTTTATGGTTGGATGCATGAAGTCTTAATGCAAAAGAACGTCACTTTATATTGCCACTTGTGATATGGACCTTTCTTATGCAGTCTATCGCTTTTATTTCTTCCACATCACAAGATCCTATAAAGCTTATTTTCTTCACACTAATAGATCATACATATTTAGAGAGCAATTTTTATTGCTTGCAACAATGACAACTTACTTGAAGGATCTTACTCAATACATAGGTAGATACGATGGACTCTCATGGCAAAACTGGGTTTAAGGATATTTGGAAGCACAAGTAGTATCTCTACTTGGTGCAAAGAATTTGGCTAGCATGAGGGGGAAAGGCAAGCTCAACATGTTGGATGATACATGACAATATAATTTATTTCGGATGTAAGAAAACATAACCCATTACGTTGTCTTCCTTGTCCAACATCAACTTTTTAGCATGTCATATTTTAATGAGTGCTCACAATCATAAAATATGTCCAAGATAGTATATTTATATGTGAAAACCTCTCTTTCTTTATTACTTCCTATTAATTGCAACAATGACTAAAATTATGTTTGTCAACTCTCAATAACTTTTATTCATCATACTCTTTATATGTGAAGTCATTACTCTTCATAAGATCAATATGATCTCTTTATTTATTTTTATTCTTTCTTTTATTCCCTCAAGATCATATCAAGATAGCAAAGCCCTCGACTCAAAACTAATCTTTATTATATATAGCTCACGGACTCGATTACATAGATAGATCATAAAGCAAAACTCAAAACTTGATCATACTAAAACTTTATTCTACTAGATCAAGATATTACCAAAAGGATTGAACAAAAAAATGGTAAAGAGAAAAGTGTGATGGTGATACAATACCGGGGAACTCCCCCAAGCTTGGCAGTTGCCAAGGGGAGTGCCCATACCCGATACTCAGTTCTCCTTTGGTGGTGAAGAAGAGATTGTTGATGGTGTAGTCTTGTCATCCAATGCTACCTCTTGAGCACTGCGTTGGATTTCCTTGAAGAGGAAAGGATGATGCAGCAAAGTAGCGTAAGTATTTCCCTCAGTTTTTGAGAACCAAGGCATCAATCCAGTAGGAGGCTACGCGCGAGTCCCTCGTACCTGCACAAAGCAAATAACTCCTCGCAACCAACGCGATAAGGGGTTGTCAATCCCTTCACGGTCATTTACGAGAGTGAGATCTGATAGATATGATAGGATAATATTTTTGGTGTTTTTGTGATAAAGATGCAAAGTAAAATAAAAGAAAGTAAAAAAGCAAAGGAAATAACTAAGTATTGGAAGATTAATATGATGAAGATAGACCCGGGGGGCATAGGTTTCACTAGTGGCTTCTCTCAAGATCATAAGTATTTTACGGTGGGTGAACGAATTACTGCTGAGCAATTGACAGAATTGAGCATAGTTATGAGAATATCTAGGTATGATCATGTATATAGGCATCACGTCCGAGACAAGTAGACCGACTCCTGCCTGCATCTACTACTATTACTCCACTCATCAACCGCTATCCAGCATGCATCTAGAGTATTAAGTTCATGAAAACAGAGTAACACCTTAAGCAAGATGACATGATGTAGAGGGATAAATTCATGCAATATGATAAAAACCCCATTTTGTTATCCTTGATGGCAACAATACAATACGTGCCTTGCTGCCCCTATTGTCACTAGGAAAGGACACCGCAAGATTGAACCCAAAGCTAAGCACTTCTCCCATTGCAAGAAAGATCAATCTAGTAGGCCAAACCAAACTGATAATTCGAAGAGACTTGCAAAGATAACCAATCATACATAAAAGAATTCAGAGAAGATTCAAATATTGTTCATATATAATCTTGATCATAAACCCACCATTCATCGGTCTCAACAAACACACCGCAAAAAGAAGATTACATCGAATAGATCTCCACAAGAGAGGGGGAGAACATTGTATTGAGATCCAAAAAAGAGAGAAGAAGCCATCTAGATAATAACGATGGACCCAAAGGTCTGAGGTAAACTACTCACACTTCATCGGAGAGGCTATGGTGTTGATGTAGAAGCCCTCTGTGATGGATGCCCCCTCCAGCGGAGCTCCGGAACAGGCCCCAAGATGGGATCTCGTGGATACAGAAAGTTACGGCGGTGGAATTAGGGTTTTGGCTCCATCCCTGATCGTTTGGGGGTACGTAGGTATATATAGGAGGAAGGAGTACGTCGGGTCCAAGTCTCCTGGATCATGTTCTTTGAGAAAATCACGTTCCCGAAGGTTTCATTCCATTTGGACTCCGTTTGATATTCCTTTTCTTCGAAACCCTAAAATAGGCAAAAAAAAACAACAATTCTGGGCTGGGCCTCCGGTTAATAGGTTAGTCCCAAAAATAGTATAAAAGTGGATAATAAAGCCCAATAATGTCCAAAATAGTAGATAATATAGCATGGAGCAATCAAAAATTACGTTGGAGACTTATCAAGCATCCCCAAGCTTAATTCCTGCTCGTCCTCGAGTAGGTAAATGATAAAAACAGAATTTTTGATGCGGAGTGCTACTTGGCATAATTTTAATGTAATTCTTCTTAATTGTGGTATGAATATTCAGATTTGAAAGATTCAAGATAAAAGTTCATATTAACATAAAAATAATAATACTTCAAGCATACTAACTAAGCAATTATGTCTTCTCAAAATAACATGGCCAAAGAAAGTTCATCCCTACAAAATCATATAGTTTAGTCGTGCTCCATTTTCGTCACACAAGAATGCTCTCATCATGCACAACCCCGATGACAAGCCAAGCAATTGTTTTATACTTTAGTAATCTCAAACCTGTAAACTTTCACGCAATATATGAGCGCGAGCCATGGATATAGCACTATGGGTGGAATAGAATATGATGATGGGGGTTATGTGGAGAAGACAAAAAAGGAGAAAGTCTCACATCAACGAGGCTAATCAATGGGCTATGGAGATGCCCATTGAGGGAGTCCTGGATTAGGGGGTCTCCAGACAGCCGGACTATATCCTTTGGCCGGACTGTTGGACTATGAAGATACAAGATTGAAGACTTCGTCCCGTGTTCGGATGGGACTCTACTTGGCGTGGAAGGCAAGCTAGGCAATACGGATATGTATATCTCCTCCTTTGTAACTGACCTTGTGTAACCCTAGCCCCCTCCGGTGTCTATATAAACCGGAGGGTTTTAGTCCGTAGGACAACAGACAATGATACCATAGGCTAGCTTCTAGGGTTTAGCCTCTCTGATCTCGTGGTAGATGAACTCTTGTAATACTCATATCATCAAGAACAATCAAGCAGGACGTAGGGTATTACCTCCATCAAGAGGGCCCGAACATGGGTAAACATTGTGTCCCCTGCCTCCTTCTACCATCCGCCTTAGACACACAGTTCGGGACCCCCGACCCGAGATCTGCCGGTTTTGACACTGACATTGGTGCTTTCATTGAGAGTTCCACTGTGTCGTCATCACAAGGGGGATCCCTCGTCTCGTTATCAAGGACAACATCACCTCTGGGGGAGCCCTGGCTGTAGGCCAAACTCTCCGATTAGGCGGCTTCGTCATGACCGCCCGCTCGGTCGCTGCGCCGACGATGACTTCTCGGGTCATCAAAAATAGCCTCCACATTGGCTCGAAATTTACCGAGCCGGTGGATCCAATGGAGCTCTCCTCTTTGAGCGAGCTCTTGGATCGCATCGCCGCTCTGGGAGTCACTACGGACTACGATCGGATCGGGCTTAAACCTGACCAAAGGGAGATTAACTCTTCGTCGGTCACCCATCAGATAGCTGTGGTGGAGGAGCAATGCGGCGATTCTCCCTCTATCCTGAGGACGAACTATGTCCAGATTCCCGAGCTCTCCGAGCCGGATACCCGCTCACGGGAGGACACCACCTTAACCCTGAACCCAGAATCAGGCCGTATACCGAACCCGCGTGGCAACATCCCAGAGCCCGAACCTCCAAGATCGGAAACTCTCATGCCCCGGGACTACAGATTGGGTCAAGGTTTGGACTTAAATCTACCCACCCACCCAGATACAAATGATATTTCCCACACTAGGCAAGCGCCCCAAGAGACAGTACATCACTATTGGGCCAGATTCCTCCTTCTAATGAACAAGGTCAAGGACTGCCATGAGGAAGACGCAATTTTGTTCATTTGCAACAATTGCACGGACAAGGGAGTCCTCAACGCCATAAGTCGCCATGACATAGCACACTTTGCTGACTTGGTGGCCATAGTACGGAAATACTGTGCGATGGAAAGTGCCTGGAAAACCCAAACGCAATTTTGGGATAATCTGGCTCTGACAAAACCCCGAGTCCGGACTAAAATGGTGCACTCTCATAAGTCGCCCGACTCAATTACAAAATAGCAAAAGCCCACTATAGGGCATGGAACCGTGTTGGAGGGATGGCTTAACGGGCCCTACAAAATCCACAGTACAGCGGATGCCATATCAACACACATCCTTAGAGCATGTTGGGTACTCTGGCAGGTGGCCAAAAGCGGTGAGGATCTCCTCACCCAACATATCTCAGAACACCTTCCCAAGGATAATAATACAGTATTAATGGTCTTCGAGACCTTCGCCTCAAATAATAGGCGTAAGCGAGCACTCCGCAGCCTTGCCGAAGTCTGCCACGTGGACGCAATAAATCCATGGAGCGACACGGCCATTACCTTCAATGCCAGTGACGAACCTAAATTCCGAACAGCCCGAGCACCAGCCACTTTAGTCCTCAGTCCAATTGTGGACGGCTTTCGGCTCACCAAGGTGCTCATGGACGGCGGCAGCGGATTAAACCTCATCTATGAGGAAACTCTCCGAAAATTGGAAATAGAAAGCAACCGTATTGAGCAAAGCAGTAGGACCTTTTGAGGAATCATCCCTAGTCGGGAGGCACGTTGCGCTGGGAAAATCACACTTGATGTGGTATTTGGCACTCCGGAGAATTACAGGTCCGAAGAAATTACATTCCAAGTGTCCCCGTTCAGTAGCGGATACCACGCCCTTCTAGGGCGGGAGGCATTCACGATTTTTCAAGCCATACCCCATTACGGGTACATGAAGCTCAAAATGCCCGAACCCAATGGAATCATCACTCTAGTTAGTGATCCGGACATAGCACTCCGCGCCGAGAAAAAAACAGCCGCCCTAGCCCTCGAGACATTATCCTAAGCCCTTGTGGCAGAGGAGTTAACCGCGCTGCGCTCCACGATGGATAGGGACGACGTGATACTAGACAAAAGATCCAAGTCCACCTCCTTTAAACCAGCGGACGAAATAGTCAAATTCCAAGTCCATCCAACGTACCCCACAAAAACAACATCCATCGGGGCACAGTCAAACCCCGCTGTAGACACCACACTACGGGAGTTTCTGCGCGAGAATTGGGACATATTCGCCTGGCATCCTTCATACATGCCAGGAATCCCATGCAGATTGGCCGAGCATAGCCTTAATGTCCTAAAAGGATTCAAGCCGGTCAAGCAGACTCTTCGGCGTTTCTCTGAACCTAAGTGACAAGCCATGGGAGAAGAGCTAGCCAAGCTACTGGAGGCCGTATTTATTAGAGAAATAAAACATCCGGACTGGCTAGCTAACCTGGTGATGGTACCAAAGAAGGAAAAATCCTGGAGCCTATGCGTCGACTTCAAAGACCTTAATAAGGCTTGCCCAAAGGATCCCTTTCCACTCCCTCACATCGATCAAATCATCGATGCTACCACAGGACACGAATCATTGTGCTTCCTCAATGCATACTCCGGTTACCACCAGATTAAGATGGCGGAGTCTGATCAAGCCACAACGGCATTTCCCACGCCATACGGCCGCTTCTGTTTTAACACAATGCCCTTTGGGCTCAAAAATGCCGGTGCAACATATCAGCACATGATCCAGACATGTCTGGAAAAGCAGATCGGCAAGACTGTGGAGGCATATGTAGACGATGTGGTCATTAAAACCAGACACGTCGACTCTTTAATAGATGACTTGAGGCTCACGTTCACCAATCTCCGAACATACGACAGTAAGCTCAATCCGGGAAAATGCATTTTCGGCGTTCCCGCCGGAAAGCTCCTGGGCTTCATCGTCTCCAGTAGAGGAATTGAAGCAAATCCAGCTAAAATCCGAGCTCTGTCGCAGTTGGCTATCCCAACTGACCTCAAGCAAATCCAGAAATTGACTGGATGTGTGGCGGCTTTAAGCCGCTTTATGTCCCGATTAGGAGAAAAGGCACTTCCCCTTTATCGCCTTCTTCGGTGCACCGAACACTTCGAGTGGACGGATGCAGCCACGGCCGGACTGGAAGAAATAAAAGCCATCCTGGTCACCAATCCAATCTTGGCCGCGCCAACTATTGGCGAACCAATGCAATTATATATAGCGGCAACTCAATAAAGTTGTAAGCGCAGTGCTCGTCGTCGAACAAGAGATGGACGGACATAAATTCCCACTTCAAAAGCCAGTATATTATGTATCCATCGTCCTCACCCCATGCAAATCACGATACCCACATTATCAAAAGATAGCATACGCGGTATTCATGGCATCCCAGAAATTACGACACTACTTTCAAGAGTGTTCAATCACGGTGGCCTTCGAAGTACCACTCAATGACATAATAAACAACTGCGATGCCACGGGCCAGATCGCCAACTGGGCCATCGAGCTCCTCCCGTTCGACATAACATACAAACCACGGTGAGCCATTAAGTCGCAAGTATTGGCCGATTTCGTAGCCGAATGGACAGAAGCCGAACTCCCTAAAGAGTACGGCGCATACTCCAATTCGATCATGCACTTCAACGGCTCTAAAATGCTGGCTGGTCTGGGGGCTGGCTTCGTCCTGACGTCCCCCACCGGAGATACAATACGTGCTCCAAATACTATATACAGACTCCAATAACGCGGCCGAATATGAGGCCCTTCTACACGGTCTCCGGATGGCAGTCTCCATGGGCATTCAACGCCTGGAGGTGCGCGGAGACTCGAAACTCGCAATATGCCAAATAAATGGAGACTTCGATGCCAAGGATCCGAAAATGGCGGCATATCGCAACGCCGTCCTCAAAATGTCAGCTCGATTCGAGGGGCTTGAATTCCACCATGTGGCTCGGGAAAACAACCAGGCGGCGGACATCCTCGCCCGTATCGGCGCTAAATGCGACCCTGTCCCACCGAACATCTTCCTGGAAAGACTGTTCAGACCCTCCGTGGTATGGGAAGGGGACATCGGCAAAAATAGTCCGGACCCGGCCACAACCCCAGATAACGAACACTTTGACACAATCGTAGGTTCTAACACCGAAATAACACCTTCAGCCCACGTGATAATGGCCGTCATCGCCCCGTGGACAGAACCATTCCTGGCCTACCTAACTAGGCATGAACTACCCGAGGACCAAAATGAGGCACGCTGCATAGTGCGGCGATCTAAAGCCTACAAGGTCCACGAGGGAGAGCTTTATAAGAAAAGCACAACCGGAGTCCTTCAAAGGTGCATCTCTGAAGAGGAAGGGCGGAAGCTTTTAGCAGAAATCCATGCCGGACTCAGCGGCCACCACGCCCCAGCCCGGGCCCTTGTAAGCAAGGCCTTCCGTACAGGTTTTTATTGGCCGACGGCCCGGGCAGATGAATAGCATCTGGTCCAACATTGTGTTGGTTGCCAGCTTTTTGCAAACAAAAGCCACATGCCACCTACCGCCCTCCAAACAATCCCCATTACTTGGCCCTTTGCGGTCTGGGGTCTGATACGTCTCCAACGTATCTATAATTTTTGATTGCTCCATGCTATATTATCTACTGTTTTGGACTATACCGGACTTTATTTTCCACTTTTATATTATTTTTGGGACTAACCCATTAACCGGAGGCCCAGCCCAGAATTGTTGTTTTTTGCCTATGTCAGTGTTTCGGAGAAACAGAATATCAAACGGAGTCCAAACGGAATAAAACCTTCGGGAACGTGATTTTCTCACCGAACGTGATCCATGAGACTTGGACCCTGCTCCAAGGAACAAAAGAGGCGGTCACCATGGTGGGGGGCGCCCCCCCTAGGGCGCCCCCCCCTGCCTCGTGGGCCCCTCGGTGCTCCTCCAGCGTACTCCTTCCTCCTATATATACACACGTACCCCCAAACAATCAGAAGAGGAGCCAAAAACCGAATTCCACCGCCGCAACTTTCTGTATCCATGAGATCCCATCTTGGGGCCTGTTTCGGAGCTCCGCCGAAAGAGGGCCATCATCACAGAGGGCTTCTACATCATCATAGCCTCTCCGATGAAGTGTGAGTAGTTTACATCAGACCTTCGGGTCCATAGTTAGTAGCTAGATGGCTTCTTCTCTCTCTTTGAATCTCAATACAAAGTTCTCCCCTCTCTTGTGGAGATCTATTCGATGTAATCTTCTTTTTGCGGTGTGTTTGTTGAGACCGATGAATTGTGGGTTTATGATCAAGTCTATCTATGAATAATATTTGAATCTTCTTTGAATTCTTTTATGTATGATTGGTTATCTTTGCAAGTCTCTTCGAATTATCTTTGCAAGTCTCTTCGAATTATCTGTTTGGTTTGGCCAACTAGATTGCTAGTTCTTGCCATGGGAGAAGTGCTTAGCTTTGGGTTCGATCTTGCGGTGTCCTTTCCCAGTGACAGAAGGGGCACCAAGGCACGTATTGCATCGTTGCCATCAAGGATAACAAGATGGGGTTTATTTCATATTGCATGAATTTATCTCTCTACATCATGTCATCTTGCTTAAGGCGTTACTATGTTTTTAACTTAATACTCTAGATGCATGCTGGATAGCGGTCGATGAGTGGAGTAATAGTAGTAGATGCAGAATCGTTTCGGTCTACTTTTCACAGACGTGATGCCTATATATATGATCATGCCTAGATATTCTCATAACTATGCTCAATTCTATCAATCGCTCAACAGTAATTTGTTCACCCACCATAGAATACTTATGCTCTTGAGAGAAGCCACTAGTGAAACCTATGGCCCCCGGGTCTATTCTCATCATATCAATCTCCATCACTTTAATCTTGCTTTGCTTTTTTACTTTGCCTTTACTTTTTACGTTGCATCTTTATACCAAAATACCAAAAATATTATATCTATTAGATCTCACTCTCATAAGTGACCGTGAAGGGATTGACAACCCCTAATCACGTTGGTTGCGAGTAGCTATCGTTTTGTGCAGGTACAAGGGACTTGAGCGTGGCCACCTACTGGATTGATACCTTGGTTCTTAAAACTAAGGGAAATACTTACGCTACTCTGCTGCATCATCCCTTCCTCTTCGGGGAAAACCAACACAAGCTCAAGACGTAGCAAGAAGGATTTCTGGCGCCGTTGCCGGGGAGTCTACGCAAAAAGTCAATATACCAAGTACCCATCACAATCCCTATCTCTCACATTACATTATTTGCCATTTGCCTCTCGTTTTCCTCTCCCCCACTTCACCCTTGCCGTTTTATTCACCCTCTCTGTCTCTATCCTTCCTCTCCATTTGCCTCTTTTGACCGTTTCCTCTTGTTTGCTCGTGTATTAGATTGCTTGTTTGTCGTGATGGCTCAAGATACTACTAAATTGTGTGACTTCACCAATACCAATAATAATGATTTCCTTAGCACTCCGATTGCTCCTCTTGCTAATACTGAATCTTGTGAAATCAACGCTGCTTTGTTGAATCTTGTTATGAAAGATCAATTCGCCGGCCTTCCTAGTGAAGATGCCGCTACTCATCTGAATAGCTTCGTTGATTTATGTGATATGCAAAAGAAAAAAGATGTCGATAATGATGTCATTAAATTGAAGCTATTTCCTTTTTCGCTTAGAGATCGTGCTAAAGCTTGGTTTTCATCTTTGCCTAAGAATAGTATTGATTCATGGAACAAGTGCAAAGATGCTTTTATCTTTAAGTATTTTCCTCCCGCTAAGATCATCTCTCTTAGAAACGATATTATGAATTTTAAGCAACTTGATCATGAACATGTTGCACAAGCTTGGGAGAGAATGAAATTAATGATACGTAATTGCCCTACTCATGGTTTGAATTTGTGGATGATCATACAAAATTTTTATGCCGGATTGAATTTTGCTTCTAGAAATCTTTTAGATTCGGCCGCGGGAGGCACTTTTATGGAAATCACTTTAGGAGACGCTACTAAACTCCTAGATAATATTATGGTTAATTATTCTCAATGGCATACTGAAAGATCTTCTAATAAAAAAGTGCATGCAATAGAAGAAATCAATATTTTGAGTGGAAAGATGGATGAACTTATGAAATTATTTGCTACTAAGAGTGTTTCTTTTGATCCTAATGATATGCCTTTGTCTACTCTGATTGAGAATAACAATGAATCTATGGATGTGAATTTTGTTGGTAAGAATAATTTTTGTAACAATGCTTATAGAGGGAATTTTAATCCTAGGACATATGCTAGTAATCCTTCTAATAATTATGGGAATTTCTACAACAACTCTTATGGAAATTATAATAAGATGCCCTCTGAATTTGAGAATAGTGTTAAAGAGTTTATGAATTCACAAAAGAATTTTAATGCTTTGCTTGAAGAGAAATTGCTTAAAGTTGATGATTTGGCTAGAAACATTGATAGAATTTCTCTTGAGGTTGATTCTTTAAAGCTTAGATCTATTCCTCCTAAGCATGATATCAATGAGTCTCTCAAAGCCATGAGAATTTCCATTGATGAGTGCAAGGAAAGAACCGCTAGGATGCGTGCTTCCAAAGATGCCTTTATTAAAGCGTGTTCCTCCAATTCTTATGAAAATCAAGATGAAGATCTAAAAGTTATTGATGTGTACCCTATTAAATCTTTGTTTTTCAATATGAATCTTGATGAAACTGAATGTGATCTTCCTTTACCTAGACGGCGTTCTAAAAATTCGGAGTATTTAGATCTTAATGATGAAATTGATGAAAGTGGGATTGAAAGAAATAAAAATCTAGATGTTGCTAAACCCACTATATTGGATTTCAAGGAATTTAATTATGAAAGTTGCTCTTTAATTGATTGTATTTCCTTGTTGCAATCCGTGCTAAATTCTCCACATGCTTATAGTCAAAATAAAGCCTTCACCGAACATATTGTTGATGCCTTGATGCAATCTTATGAAGAAAAACTTGAGTTGAAAGTTTCTATCCCTAGAAAACTCTATGATGAGTGGGAACCAACTATTAAAATTAAAATTAAAGATCATGAGTTTTATTCTTTGTGTGATTTGGGTGCTAGTGTCTCTACTATTCCCAAGACTTTGTGTGATTTGCTAGATTTCCGTAATTTTGATGATTGCTCTCTAAACTTGCATCTTGCGGATTCCACTATTAAGAAACCTATGGGAAGGATTAATGATGTTCTTATTGTTGCAAATAGAAATTATGTGCCCGTAGATTTCATTGTTCTTGATATAGATTGCAATCCTTCTTGCCCTATTATTCTTGGTAGACCTTTCCTTAGAACGGTTGGTGCGATTATTGATATGAAGGAAGGGAATATTAGATTTCAATTTCCATTAAAAAAGGGCATGGAACACTTTCCAAGAAAGAAAATAAAATTGCCATATGAAACTATCATGAGAGCCACTTATGGATTGCCTACCAAAGATGGCAATACCTAGATCTATCCTTGCTTTTATGCCTAGCTAGGGGCGTTAAACGATAGCGCTTGTTGGGAGGCAACCCAATTTTATTTGTATTCCTTGATTTTTTTTATCCTGCTTAATAATAAATAAATTATTTAGCCTCTGTTTTGGTTGCGTTTTTGTGTTTAATTAGTGTTTGTGCCAAGTAGAACCGTTGGGAAGACTTGGGGAAAGTCTTGTTGAACTTGCTGTAAAAAACAGAAACTTTAGCGCTCACGAAAACTGCTGTCATTTTTATTTGAAGAGTGATATTTAGTTAATTCTTTTTTCAGATGATTAATAAATAAATTCCTCACGTCCAGCAATTCATTTTAGAATTTTTGGGGTTCCAGATCTTGCGCTAGCTACAGATTACTACAGACTGTTCTGTTTTTGACAGATTCTGTTTTTCGTGTGTTGTTTGCTTATTTTGATGAATCTATGGCTAGTAAAATAGTTTATAATCCATAGAGAAGTTGGAATACAGTAGGTTTAACACCAATATAAATAAATAATGAGTTAATTACAGTACCTTGAAGTGGTCTTTTGTTTTCTTTCGCTAACGGAGCTCACGAGTTTTCTATTTTGAGTTTTGTGTTGTGAAGTTTTCAAGTTTTGGGTGAATTCTTTTGATGGATTATGGAACAAGGAGTGGCAAGAGACTAAGCTTGGGGATGCCCATGGCACCCCCAAGATAATCCAAGGACACCAAGAAGTCAAAGCTTGGGCATGCCCCGGGAGGCATCCCCTCTTTCGTCCACTTCCATCGGTAATTTACTTGGAGCTATATTTTTATTCACCAACATGATATGTGTTTTGCTTGGAGCGTCTTGTATTATTTGTGTCTTTGTGTCTTAGTATGCCACAATCATCCTTGCTGTACACACCTTTTGAGAGAGCCATACATGAATTAAAATTTGATAGAATACTATATGTGCTTCACTTATATCTTTTGAGCTAAGTAGTTTTGCTCTATGTGCTTCACTTATATCTTTTGAGAGTTATAATTTTGCTCTATGTTCTTCACTTATATATTTTGAGCTAAGTAATTTTGATCTATGTGCTTCACTTATATCTTTTGAGTATTATAATTTTTCTCTATGTGCTTCACTTAGATTTTTTAGAGCACGGTGGTGGATTTGTTTTAAAGAAACTATTGATCTCTCATGCTTCACTTAAATTATTTTGAGAGTCTCTTAATAGCATGGTAATTTGCTTAATAATAATATGCTTGGTGTTCAAGATTTGTGAAACTTTCTTTTGAGTGTGTTGAATACTAAGAAAAGATTGAAGCTTGATAATTGTTTTGAGATATGGAGGTGATAATATTAAAGTCATGCTAGTTGAGTAGTTGTGAATTTAAAGAATACTTGTGTTAAAGTTTGTGATTCCCGTAGCATGCACGTATGGTGAACCGTTATGTGATGAAGTCGGAGCATGATTAATTTATTGATTGTCTTCCTTATGAGTGGCGGTCGGGGACGAGCGATGGTCTTTTCCTACCAATCTATCCCCCTAGGAGCATGCGCGTAATACTTTGCTTTGATAACTTCTAGATTTTTGCAATAAGTATATGAGTTCTTTATGACTAATGTTGAGTCCATGGATTATACGCACTCTCACCCTTCCACCTTTGCTAGCCTCTCTAATACCGTGCACTTTTCGCCGGGATCATACACCTACCATATACCTTCCTCAAAAAGCCACCATACCTACCTATCATGGCATTTCCATTGCCATTCCGAGATATATTGCCATGCAACTTTCCACCATCTAGTTCATCATGACACATCCATCATTGTCATATTGCATATCCCGGTACACCGCCGGATGCGTTCACATAGAGTCATATTTTGTTCTAAGTATCGAGTTGTAATTGTTGAGTTATAGGAAAAATAAAAGTGTGATGGTCATCATTATTAGAGCATTGTCCCAAGTGAGGAAAGAATGATGGAGACTATGATTCCCCCATAAGTCGGGATGAGACTCTGGACGAAAAAAAAGAGGCCAAAGAAGCCCAAATAAAAAGAGGCCATAAAAAAGAGAAAAGGCCCAAATAAAAAAATATAAAAAAATGAGAGAAGAAGAGAGAAGGGACAATGTTACTATCCTTTTACCACACTTGTGCTTCAAAGTAGCACCATGATCTTCATAGTAGAGAGTCTCTCATGTTATCACTTTCATATACTAGTGGGAATTTTACATTATAGAACTTGGCTTGTATATTCCAATGATGGGCTTCCTCAAATTGCCCTAGGTCTTCATGAGCAAGCAAGTTGGATGCACACCCACTTAGTTTCTTTTTGAGCTTTCATATACTTATAGCTCTAGTGCATCCGTTGCATGGCAATCCCTACTCACCCACATTGATATCTATTGATGGGCATCTCCATAGCCCATTGATACGCCTAGTTGATGTGAGACTATCTTCTCCTTTTTGTCTTCTCCACAACCACCATTCTATTCCACCTATAGTGCTATATCCATGGCTCATGCTCATGTATTGCATGAAGATTGAAAAAGTTTTGAAAAAGTTAGAGTATGAAACAATTGCTTGGCTTGTCATCGGGGTTGTGCATGATTTAAATACTTTGTGTGGTGAAGATAGATCACAGGCAGACTATATGATTTTGTAGGGATAACTTTCTTTGGCCATGTTATTTTGAGAAGACATAATTGCTTTGTTAGTATGCTTGAAGTATTATTATTTTTATGTCAATATGAACTTTTGTCTTGAATCTTTCGAATCTGAATATTCATATCACAATTAAGAAGATTTGCATTGAAATTATGCCAAGTAGCACTCCGCATCAAAAATTCTCTTTTTATCATTTACCTACTCGAGCACGAGCAGGAATTAAGCTTGGGATGCCTGATACGTCTCCAACGTATCTATAATTTTTGATTGCTCCATGCTATATTATCTACTGTTTTGGACTATATTGGGCTTTATTTTCCACTTTTATATTATTTTTGGGACTAACCTATTAACCAGAGGCCCAGCCCAGAATTGATGTTTTTTTTGCCTATTTCAGTGTTTCGGAGAAACAGAATATCAAATGGAGTCCAAATGGAATAAAACCTTCGGGAATGTGATTTTCTCACCGAACGTGATCCAGGAGACTTGGACCCTGCTCCAAGGAACAAAAGAGGCGGTCACGAGGGTGGGGCCCCCCCTAGGGCGCGCCCCCTGCCTCGGGGGCCCCTCGGTGCTCCTCCGGCGTACTCCTTCCTCCTATATAAACACACGTACCCCCAAACGATCAGAAGAGGGGCCAAAAACCTAATTCCACCGCCGCAACTTTCTGTATCCACGAGATCCCATCTTGGGGCCTGTTCCAGAGCTCCGCCGGAAGATGGCCGTCATCACGGAGGGCTTCTACATCATCATAGCCTCGCCGATGAAGTGTGAGTAGTTTACCTCAGACCTTTGGGTCCATAGTTAGTAGCTAGATGGCTTCTTCTCTCTCTTTGAATCTCAATACAAAGTTCTCCCCCTCTCTTGTGGAGATCTATTCGATGTAATCTTCTTTTTGCGGTGTGTTTGTTGAGACCGATGAATTGTGGGTTTATGATCAAGTCTATCTATGAATAATATTTGAATCTTCTCTGAATTCTTTTATGTATGATTGGTTATCTTTGCAAGTCTCTTCGAATTAACCGTTTGGTTTGGCCAACTAGATTAGTAGTTCTTGCCATGGGAGAAGTGCTTAGCTTTGGGTTCGATCTTGCGGTGTCCTTTCCCAGTGACAGAAGGGGAAGCAAGGCACGTATTGCATCGTTGCCATCGAGGATAACAAGATGGGGTTTATTTCATATTGCATGAATTTATCTCTCTACATCATGTCATCTTGCTTAAGGCGTTACTATGTTTTTAACTTAATACTCTAGATGCATGCTGGATAGCGGTCGATGAGTGGAGTAATAGTAGTAGATGCAGAATCGTTTCGGTCTACTTGTCACGGACATGATGCCTATATACATGATCATGCCTAGATATTCTCATAACTATGCTCAATTCTGTCAATTGCTCAACAGTAATTTGTTCACCCACCATAGAATACTTATGCTCTTGAGAGAAGCCACTAGTGAAACCTATGGCCCCCGGGTCTATTCTCATCATATCAATCTCCATCACTTTAATCTTGCTTTGCTTTTTTACTTTGCCTTTACTTTTTACTTTGCATCTTTATACCAAAAATATTATATCTATCAGATCTCACTCTCGTAAGTGACCATGAAGGGATTGACAACCCCTAATCGCGTTGTTTGCGAGTAGCTATCATTTTGTGCTGGTACGAGGGACTTGAGCGTGGCCTCCTACTGGATTGATACCTTGGTTCTCAAAACTGAGGGAAATACTTACGCTACTCTGCTGCATCATCCCTTCCTCTTCGGGGAAAACCAACACAAGCTCAAGACATAGCAGGGGCTTGATATGGTCGGACCCCTCAAAGGGGGAACCCATAAGAAAAAATACTTACTGGTCATGGTGGATAAATTCACCAAATGGATAGAAGCCAAACCTGTCAAAACGGCTGAATCCAAACCGGTGATAGACTTCATATCCGGGGTTGTACACCATTATGGCGTCCCCGACAGCATCATCACTAACAATGGCACGAATCGTTTCGGTCTACTTGTCACGGACGTGATGCCTATATACATGATCATGCCTAGATATTCTCATAACTATGCTCAATTCTGTCAATTGCTCAACAGTAATTTGTTCACCCACCGTAGAATACTTATGCTCTTGAGAGAAGCCACTAGTGAAACCTATGGCCCCCCGGTCTATTCTCATCATATCAATCTCCATCACTTTAATCTTGCTTTGCTTTTTTACTTTGCCTTTACTTTTTACTTTGCATCTTTATACCAAAAATATTATATCATTGACAACCCCTAATCGCGTTGTTTGCGAGTAGCTATCGTTTTGTGCAGGTACGAGGGACTTGAGCGTGGCCTCCTACTGGATTGATACCTTGGTTCTCAAAACTGAGGGAAATACTTACGCTACTCTGCTGCATCATCCCTTCCTCTTCGGGGAAAACCAACACAAGCTCAAGACATAGCAGGGGCTTGATATGGTCGGACCCCTCAAAGGGGGAACCCATAAGAAAAAAATACTTACTGGTCATGGTGGATAAATTTACCAAATGGATAGAAGCCAAACCTGTCAAAACGGCTGAATCCAGACCGGTGATAGACTTCATATCCGGGGTTGTACACCATTATGGCGTCCCCGACAGCATCATCACTGACAACGGCACGAATCGTTTCGGTCTACTTGTCACGGACGTGATGCCTATATACATGATCATGCCTAGATATTCTCATAACTATGCTCAATTCTGTCAATTGCTCAACAGTAATTTGTTCACCCACCGTAGAATACTTATGCTCTTGAGAGAAGCCACTAGTGAAACCTATGGCCCCCGGGTCTATTCTCATCATATCAATCTCCATCACTTTAATCTTGCTTTGCTTTTTTACTTTGCCTTTACTTTTTACTTTGCATCTTTATACCAAAAATATTATATCTATCAGATCTCACTCTCGTAAGTGACCGTGAAGGGATTGACAACCCCTAATCGCGTTGTTTACGAGTAGCTATCGTTTTGTGCAGGTACGAGGGACTTGAGCATGGCCTCCTACTAGATTAATACCTTGGTTCTCAAAACTGAGGGAAATACTTACGCTACTCTGCTGCATCATCCCTTCCTCTTCGGGGAAAACCAACACAAGCTCAAGACGTAGCAGGGGCTTGATATGGTCGGACCCCTAAAAGGGGGAACCCATAAGAAAAAAATACTTACTGGTCATGGTGGATAAATTCACCAAATGGATAGAAGCCAAACCTGTCAAAACGGTTGAATCCAGACCGGTGATAGACTTCATATCCGGGGTTGTACACCATTATGGCATCCCCGACAGCATCATCACTGACAACGGCATGAACTTTACAGCCAACGAGGTGAAACTTTGGTGCAGCAACTTTGGTGCAGCAACATGGGCATTAAGCTCGATTATGCTTCTGTCTATCATCCGCAAACTAACGGTCAAGTCAAACGAGCGAATGGTCTTATCATGAGCGGCATTAAACCCAGATTAGTGCGGTCCTTAAAGGAATCAGACACGCATTGGGTAGAGGAGCTCGACTCCGCACTATGGGGGCTGCGGACCACGCCGAATCACACTACCGGATACACATCATTTTTTATGGTGTACGGCACTGAGGCGGTGCTGCCTTGCGACATAATTCATGACTCACCTCGAGTGCGCATGTATGAATAAAGAGAGGCCGAGCTCGATCGGCAAGACAGTTTGGATGCCCTGGAGGAGGAACACGACATAGCAAAGGCCCGTTCCGCACTCTATCAGCAACAGGCTCGAAGGTATCAAAGCAGAGAAGTACGGGCCAAAACCTATAACGTTGGCGAACTAGTTCTACGCCTGCCGGAGAAGAAAAAGAACAAGCTCAAGCCCAAATGGGAAGGTCCCTTCATTATCGACCAGGTTCTGACTGGTGGAGCGTACCGTGTGTGGGATGCATCGGATAATCGACTCGAGCCAAACCCATGGAACGCAGCCAGACTCTGAAGATTCTACGCCTAGCGTCGGACTCTATGTTCGTCTCCTTACCTCCATCAATTTTTTGCACATATGTTTTTCTCTCTTTCTTTCTCTTTTTCTCTTCATGGTCCTAAAAGGCTACACTTGTGTCTTGATTACACAATCTTGATGCGCTAACCGCGCTCAACATACCTGGGGGCTTCTTATATAGAAGCTTAATCTAATTACCTTTCCGGGCTTTATGCCCCACACATGTGTTATTCTTCCGCATGTACATTTTTTCGCCATTATATGCATCGATATGACTTAAGTTCTGGCCAAGCTGGGTTGCCTGGCTCTTGTATTTATGCCCTACGTTCCCGTTAATTCGGCTAGGGCATAAGGGGAGCACCTCTGCGATTGTTACTGCCGGGTCAGCCGGATGTGTACCTCAGACTGGGTGAAGCCGAAAGCTAGCGTTCTTAAGGGAATATTCGGTCGGTGAATAAAAGATGACTTTCATTTGATTTACTACACGCCCCCAGATGTTTTAGCCTGCATTTCGCAGTTTGGACATGCACATTAGGGCATGCGTACCCAGGGAAAGGAACCCTTAACGGAACTATTCTCCCTGGAAGATGTTTCTTACTATCCATGTAATATAACATAGCTAGTTGGATACTTGTCTGTTCAAGCACTTATGACCCCTACTCCGGGTTTCCATGCATACCCCGGTTTTTACATAACCGAGTGGGTATTCGGATACACTCCGGACTATCGGGTCCAGAGGTCGAAGCCAAAAGGTCTGCCATGACAAATGATTTACAATCTGGCTAGGGACATTACAGATGTCACTTGAAGTACACAGTCACTAAGACTGATTAAATTCTTCTTCTATACCATCCAACAAGCTGTCTAGCCTACAATCCTGTTGGGAATACTTTGCGGCTAATTCTACTTGGTCATACACTAAACTGACAGGGTCTCTTTCCCATCGGGCCCCACAGGTCCGACCTCGGCCATGTGGTTTGGGTCCGCCTTGGTATATCGTGTCTTCACCATAGCCCAGGCTTCCCTTGCAACTTGTCGAAAGGCTGATATCTTCCATAATCGGAAGCGCCGCCGCACTCCCTTGAGCTTCTCGATGAGCTCCCCCATGCCTCCTGGCGGGGATGCGGATGGCCACAAAGCTTGGGCAATACCCTGCATCACCTGCTGAACTTGTTCGTGCAGTTGTGAGAGCTCTGGTAGAAGATCACCCGAAGAACCAGGCATCTCCTCCACGGGATGACCCGTCAGCATACCTGCAGACATAACACTGTTAGCACGCTTCTTCGCCGAACTCCTTTAAAAAGTTCGTTCAAGCACTTACTAAAAATGCCGCGTCGAAGCTGTTTATTCTCCTTCACGGAGTCCGCAAGCTGGGCTCGGACATCCTTCAGTTCCACGCCCAGCCGGATATTGGCGTCTTGGAGATCATTTTTCTCATGACTAACTCGCGTTAGCACGCACTCGCCAGCATTTCGCTGCCGATCATCACGTGCTGTATCCGCATCCACGGCCTCCAGATTCACTCCGGGGCCACCTGCAACATCTATTGTTAGGTGTGCATACATGCCGCATACTACCTGGTACCCATATTCTTTGTAATAGTAAAAAGTGTTACCAGGGGGACCCTTTTTGGACTCCTTCAATGCGGCAACAGCGGCTTCCAGCTGGGCCTTGCACTCGTCCAGCTCTTGAGACAATTGGGAATTCTTCTCCGTAAGAACCTGCACAAATAATGATCCTTAAATCAGTTGCGTCAACTGTTTCAAGTCTCAGGGGCTACTGATACATATAATCGTTAGATTTGCTTACCCGTATATCCCTTACATACTGGCCCGTGGCTCTGGCTAGACCATTTTGAGCGGCACAGATGTACGCGTCTCCAGAATTGAAGGCATCAAATGCCTCTGGTGAGAAACAAGCGTCACAGAGTACGGCCCGGCAACGCCTGTGATTCATGGCGCTCTCCAGTTCTGAATTTGTAGCGGATAGTCCATCTGCATCTCTGTAGGAGGAGCATCCGGCGTCCGCCCCATGTTGGCTTCCGCCTTTGTGTCCGGCCCTGGAGCCCGACTGGTGGAGGCATGATCGGCAGCCTCTCAGGATATAGTCCGGCGAGCGTTCTTTCTATTAAAGAAACATGGACGTCATTATATTTTAAGAAAGACGACAACCACAGAGCGAGGTTTTGTGTCATACCTCTGCGCCGGCGTCTCCGTCCTAACCGCCTTCCTTTTTGGCCTGCCCGGCTTCGGTGCCTCTTGTTGGCGAGTTGCTGCGGGTTCGGCACGGCGTCCCGAATGCCTTCCCTGTAAAACACCATTTGTGTATGGTAGGTGAAGTGTATAAAAGGGGATCCTATTTTTGGGAGTTGGGATTTTTGGTTTTTCTTACATGCGATGCCAGGGAGTAGTCCGGGATAGTCGGCCATTATGGCCACCATTGCGTCATTACAGCTCAATTGATAGAATTGCATGTCTATCAGCTCCACAAATATGTCCGGATCCTCTTCGAGTCCAGGACCGAGGACCTGACCAGGATCCTCTGGTTGTGGAGGTGGGCCGTTGACCTCCCTTACGGCTTTTCGCAGTTCCTGCCGTAAAATGGCAAGGTTAGTACCTACGACGAAGGATGCGGGAAGAATGGGAGTAAAGAGGTATAACTCACCCAGCTTGGAGGGTTGTACATGGAGAATCCATCCCGTGGCTTGATATGGATGAACTCCTCTTCCTCCCCCTTGAACAACTCGGACAGAATTTTTGCTAAAGAAGTAGCGGAATCCGGTCCCTTACGCCCGCAACGGGTGGCATCATCTTCCTCGTTAAAACACCACAGGGGATGCCCTCGATATTGAAGTGGCTGCACTCCCCGCATTATGCATATTCACATAACCTCGATTATTGTCAATCCTGATTGAGCCAGCACTTTAATCCGGTTCATCAGGTAAAGGACTTCTCCGTTGTCTTCCTCCTGGGGGCTCCGTGGTCGCCAGCTTCAGCGTTTCTTCAGAGGAGCATTGTTGAACTCAGGAAGACCCCGTCGAACAGGGTCTGGAAGGGGGACGTCCTCCATATAAAACCACTCCGAGGGCCAATCTTCGGACGTCTTCTTCGGAGTACCGGACAAGTATCCGGTTTCGGCGATGCACCATATTTCGGCTCCGCCCACCTGATAAAGTGACCCCTCTGTGTGCGGGGCACAAGGCAAAATAACCTCTTCCACAGCTCGAAATGAGCCTCGCGGCCGAGAAATAGCTCGCAAAGGGCAACGTATCCGGCGATGTGTAATATGGAAGCAGGGGTGAAATTGTGCAGTTGGAGGCCGTAAAACTCCAGGAGCCCGCGGAGGAACGGATGAATTGGAAATCCGAGTCCCCTTAATAAGTAAGGAACAAGGCACACCCGCTCCCCCTTGGAGGGGCTGGGGAAGCTCTCCGCTTGCTCCCCGCCATTATAGGTGGCGAGCCCGGCTCGGGCGGGGACCAAATACACTGGAGGGAGAAATCCCTGGGTCTGCAGCTCTACCAAACGACTGTGCGGGACGGAACACCTCTCCCAATCACCAGGCTTAGGGCTACGGGGCGAGAGGAGGAGCTGCGATGGTCGGCCATGATGGAATGGATTTTTTCGAGCGCGCTCCGATGGATTCTCGTTGGGGGAGGAGGGCATGGATTGGATCTAAGAATCCCCATCCCTTTAATATACAACTTATTTACCTGGCTAGGGGGGCGAATGTAAAAACACCCTGGCTCCTCGCATTCGCTCGATGTGTGGAGGGTGGCACTTATTGGGCACAGAAGCCAAGAAGTCCAACATTTATGGGAGTTGGACACTACTTAACAGATATTCAACATTTGGAGAAGAACCCGCCTTGCAATGCTGAAGACAATACTGCGCGCCAGACTCATCGTCATTGAAGCCTGGTTCAGGGGCTACTGAGGGAGTCCTGGATTAGGGGGTCTCCAGACAGTCGGACTATATCCTTTGGCCGAACTGTTGGACTATGAAGATACAAGATTGAAGACTTCGTCCTGTGTCCGGATGGGATTCTACTTGGCGTGCAAGGCAAGCTAGGCAATACAGATATGTATATCTCCTCCTTTGTAACCGACCTTGTGTAACCCTAGCCCCCTCTGGTGTCTATATAAACCGGAGGGTTTTAGTCCATAGGACAACAGACAATGATACCATAGGCTAGCTTCTAGGGTTTAGCCTCTCTGATCTCGTGGTAGATCAACTCTTGTAATACTCATATCATCAAGAACAATCAAGCAGGACGTAGGGTATTACCTCCATCAAGAGGGCCCGAACCTGGGTAAACATCGTGTCCCCTGCATCCTGTTACCATCTGCCTTAGACACACAGTTCGGGACCCCCTACCCGAGATCCGCCGGTTTTGACACCGACACCCATCGATTGATGTTAATGCAAGGAGTAGGGATTGCCATGCAACGGATGCACTAGAGCTATAAATGTATGAAAGCTCAACAAAAGAAACTAAGTGGGTGTGCATCCAACTTGCTTGCTCACGAAGACCTAGGGCACTTGAGGAGGCCCATTGTTGGAATATACAAGCCAAGTTCTATAATGAAAAATTCCCACTAGTATATGAAAGTGACAAAACAAAAGACTCTCTATCATGAAGATTATGGTGCTACTTTGAAGCACAAGTGTGGCAAAGGATAGTAACATTGTCCCTTCTCTCCTTTTCTCTCCTTTTTTTGGGCCTTCTCTTCTTTTTTTATGGCCTTTTTTTTATTTCCTCACTTGGGACAATGCTCTAGAAAATGATGATCATCACACTTCTATTTATTTACAACTCAATGATTACAACTCGATGCTAGAACAAAATATGACTCTATATGAATGCCTCTGGCGGTGTACCGGGATATGCAATGAACCAAGAGTGACATGTATGAAAGAATTATGAACAGTGGCTTTGCCACAAATACTATGTCAACTACATGATCATGCTAAGCAATATGTCAATGATGAATGTGTCATGATAAACGGAATGGTGGAAAGTTTCATGACAATATATCTCGGAATGGCTATGGAAATGCCATAATAGGTAGGTATGGTGGCTGTTTTGAGGAAGATATAAGGAGGTTTATGTGTGAAAGAGCGTATCATATCACGGGGTTTGGATGCACCAGCGAAGTTTGCACCAACTCTCAATGTGAGAAAGGGCAATGCATGATACCAAAGAGGCTAGCAATGATGGAAGGGTGAGAGTGCGTATAATCCATGGACTCAACATTAGTCATAAAGAACTCACATACTTATTGCAAAAATCTACAAGTCATCAAAAATCAATCACTACGCGCATGCTCCTAGGGGGATAGATTGGTAGGAAAAGACCATCGCTCGTCCCCGACCGCCACTCATAAGGAGGACACCTCATGTTTCAAATTTGTTACATAACGTTTACCATATGTGCATGCTACGGGACTTGCAAACTTCAACACAAGCATTTCTCAAATTCACAACTACTCAACTAGCACGACTTTATTACCTCCATATCTCAAAACAATCATCAAGTATCAAACTTCTCTTAGTATTCAAAACACTCATAAGAAATTTTTTACTAATCTTGAATACCTAGCATATTCAGATTATTTAAGCAAATTACCATGCTATTTAAGACTCTCAAAATAATCTAAGTGAAGCACGAGAGATCAATAGTTTCTATAAAACAAATCCACCATCGTGCTCTAAAAGATATAAGTGAAGTACTAGAGCAAAACTTTATAGCTCAAAAGATATAAGTGAAGCATATAGAGTATTCTAACAAATTCCAAATCATGTATGGCTCTCTCAAAAGGTGTGTACAACGAGGATGATTGTGGTAAACTAAAAAGCAAAGTCTCAAATCATACAAGACGCTCCAAGCAAAACACATATCATGTGGTGAATAAAAATATAGCTCCAGGTAAAGTTACCAATGGAAGTAGACGAAAGAGGGGATGCCTTCCGGGGCATCCCCAAGCTTTGGCTTTTAGGTGTCCTTAGGTTATCTTGGGGGTGCCATGGGCATCCCCAAGCTTAGGCTCTTGCCACTCCTTGTTCCATAATCCATCAAATCTTTACCCAAAACTTGAAAACTTCACAACACAAAACTTAAAGTAGAAAATCCCGTGAGCTCCGTTAGCAAAACAAAACAAAATACCACTTCAAGTTACTGTAATGAACTCATTATTTATTTATATTGGTGTTAAACCTACTGTATTCCAACTTCTCTATGGTTTATAAACTATTTTACTAGCCATAGATTCATCAAAATAAGCAAACAACACATGAAAAACAGAATCTGTCAAAAACAGAACAGTCTGTAGTAATCTGTAGCTAGCGCAAGATCTGGAACCCCAAAAATTCTAAAATAAATTGCTGGACGTGAGGAATTTATCTATTAATCAGCTTCAAAAATAATTAACTAAATATCACTTTCCAAATAAAAATGGCAGCAGTTCTCGTGAGTGCTAAAGTTTCTGTTTTTTACAGCAAGATATCAAGACTTCCCCCAAGTCTTCCCAACGGTTCTACTTGGCACAAACACTAATTAAACACAAAAAAACACAACCAAAACAGAGTCTAGGTAAATTATTTATTACTAAACAGGAGCAAAAATCAAGGAATAAAAATAAAATTAGGTTGCCTCCCAACAAGCGCTATCGTTTAACGCCCCTAGCTAGGCATAAAAAGTAAGGATAGATCTAGGTATTGCCATCTTTGGTAGGCAATCCATAAGTGGCTCTCATAATAGATTCATAAGGTAATTTAATTTTATTTCTAGGAAAGTGTTCCATGCCTTTCCTTAACGGAAATTGGAATCTAATATTTCCTTCCTTCATATCAATAATTGCACCAATCGTTCTAAGGAAAGGTCTACCAAGGATAATAGGACATGAAGGATTGCAATCTATGTCAAGAACAATAAAATCTACGGGTACATAATTCCTATTTGCGATAATAAGAACATCATTTATTCTTCCCATTGGTTTCTTAATAGTGGAATCCGCAAGGTGCAAGTTTAAAGAGAAATCATCAAAATCACGGAAACCTAACAAATCACACAAAGTCTTTGGAATCGTGGAAACACTAGCACCCAAATTACATAAAGCACAGAACTCATGATCTTTAATCTTAATTTTAATAGTTTGTTTCCACTCATCATAAAGTTTTCTAGGGATAGAAACTTCCAACTCAAGTTTTTCTTCATAAGATTGCATCAAGGCATCAACGATATGTTTAGTAAACGCTTTATGTTGACTATAAGCATGAGGAGAATTTAGCACAGATTGCAACAAGGAAATACAATCAATCAAAGAGAAATTTTCATAATTAAATTCCTTAAAATCCAAAATAGTGGGTTTAGCAACATCTAGGGTTTTAATTTCTTCACTCCCACTTTCATCAAATTTAGCATCAAGATCTAAAAACTCCGAATTTTTGGAACGCCTTCTAGGTAAAGGTGGATCATATTCAGTCCCATCATTATCAAGATTCATATTGCAAAACAAAGATTTAATAGGGGACACATCAATAACTTTTAGATCTTCATCTTTATTCTCATAGGAACTAGAAGAACACGCCCTTATAAAGGCATCTTTCTTAGCACGCATCCTAGCGGTTCTTTCTTTGCACTCATCAATGGAAATTCTCATGGCTTTGAGAGACTCATTGATATCATGCTTAGGTGGAATAGATCTAAGTTTCAAAGAATCAACATCAAGAGAAATTCTATCAACGTTCCTAGCCAACTTATCAATCTTAAGCAATTTTTCTTCAATCAAAGCATTGAAATTCTTTTGCGAAGTAATAAATTATTTAATATTAGATTCAAAATCAGAGGGCATCTTATTATAATTTCCATAAGAATTGTTGTAGGAATTACCATAATTATTAGAGGGATTACTAGGATAAGGCCTAGGATTAAAATTTCCTCTATACGCGTTGTTACCAAATTGTTCGTACCAACAAAATTCACATCCATAGATTCATTATTATTCTCAATCAAAGTAGACAAGGGCATATCATTAGGATCAGAAGAAACACTCTTACTAGCAAATAATTTCATAAGTTCATCCATCTTTCCACTCAAAACATTAATTTCTTCTATCGCATGCACTTTTTTATTAGTAGATCTTTCAGTATGCCATTGAGAATAATTAACCATAATATTATCTAGGAGTTTAGTAGCTTCTCCTAAAGTGATTTCCATAAAAGTGCCTCCCGCGGCCGAATCTAAAAGATTCCTAGAAGCAAAATTCAATCCGGCATAAATTTTTTGTATAATCATCCACAAATTCAAACCATGAGTAGGGCAATTACGTATCATTAATTTCATCCTCTCCCAAGCTTGTGCAACATGTTCATGATCAAGTTGATTAAAATTCATAATATCGTTTCTAAGGGATATGATCTTAGCGGGAGGAAAATACTTAGAGATAAAAGCATCTTTGCACTTGTTCCAAGAATCAATACTATTTTTAGGCAAAGACGAAAACCAAGCTTTATCACGATCTCTAAGCGAAAAAGGAAATAGCTTCAATTTAACAATATCATTATCCACATATTCCTTCTTTTGCATATCACACAAATCAACGAAGCTATTTAGATGGGTAGCGGCATCTTCACTAGGAAGGCCGGAAAACGGATCTTTCATGACAAGATTCAGCAAAGCGGCATTAATTTCACAAGATTCAGCATCGGTAAGAGGAGCAATCAGAGTGCTAATAAAATCATTGTTGTTGGTATTGGTAAAGTCACACAATTTAATGTTATCTTGAGCCATCGTGACAAGCAAGCAATCCAACACACAAGCAAACAAAAATCAAGCGGGCAAAAAGAGGCGAATAGAGAAAGAGAGGGGGGATAGATAGAGAAGAGAGAGAGAGGGCGAATAAAACGGCAAGGGTGAAGTGGGAGAGAGGAAAACGAGAGGCAAATGGAAAATAATGTAATGCAGGAGATACGGGTTGTGATGGGTACTTGGTATGTTGACATTTGCATAGACTCCCCGGCAACGGTGCCAGAAATTCTTCTTGCTACCTCTTGAGCACTGCGTTGGATTTCCTTGAAGAGGAAAGGATGATGCAGCAAAGTAGCGTAAGTATTTCCCTCAGTTTTTGAGAACTAAGGTATCAATCCAGTAGGAGGCTACGCGCGAGTCCCTCGTACCTACAAAAAGCAAATAACTCCTCGCAACCAACGCGATAAGGGGTTGTCAATCCCTTCACGGTCACTTACGAGAGTGAGATCTGATAGATATGATATGATAATATTTTTGGTGTTTTTGTGATAAAGATGCAAAGTAAAATAAAAGCAAAGTAAAAAGCAAAGGAAATAACTAAGTATTGGAAGATTAATATGATGAAGATAGACCAGAGGGCCATAGGTTTCACTAGCGGCTTCTCTCAGGAGCATAAGTATTTTACGGTGGGTGAACGAATTACTGTTGAGCAATTGACAGAATTGAGCATAGTTATGAGAATATCTAGGTATGATCATGTATATAGGCATCACGTTCGAGACAAGTAGACCGACTCCTGCCTGCATCTACTACTATTACTCCACTCATCGACCGCTATCCAGCATGCATCTAGAGTATTAAGTTCATGAAAACAGAGTAACGCCTTAAGCAAGATGACATGATGTAGAGGGATAAATTCATGCAATATGATAAAAACCCCATCTTGTTATCCTCGATGGCAATAATACAATACGTGCCTTGCTGTCCCTACTGTCACTGGGAGAGGACACCGCAAGATTGAGCCCAAAGCTAAGCACTTCTCCCATTGCAAGAAAGATCAATCTAGTAGGCCAAACCAAAATGATAATTCGAAGAGACTTGCAAAGATAACCAATCATACATAAAAGAATTCAGAGAAGATTCAAATATTGTTCATAGATAATCTTGATCATAAACCCACAATTCATCGGTCTCAACGAACACACCGCAAAAAGAAGATTACATCGAATAGATCTCCACAAGAGAGGGGGAGAACATTGTATTGAGATCCAAAAAAGAGAGAAGAAGCCATCTAGCTAATAACTATGGACCTGAAGGTCTGAGGTAAACTACTCACACTTCACCGGAGAGGCTATGGTGTTGATGTAGAAGCCCTCTGTGATGGATGCCCCCTCTGGCGGAGCCCCGGAACAGGCCCCAAGATGGGATCTCGTGGATACAGAAAGTTACGGCGGTGGAATTAGGGTTTTGGCTCCGTCTCTGATCGTTTGGGGGTACATAGGTATATATAGGAGGAAGGAGTACGTCGGTGGAGCAACAGGGGGCCCACGAGGGTGGAGGGCGCGCCTGGGGGGGTAGGCGCGCCCCCCTACCTCGTGGCCTCCTCCTTTATTTCTTGACGTAGGGTCCAAGTCTCCTGGATCATGTTCGGTGAGAAAATCACGTTCCCGAAGGTTTCATTCCGTTTGGACTCCGTTTGATATTCCTTTTCTTCGAAACCCTAAAATAGGCAAAAAAACAGCAATTCTGGGTTGGGCCTCCAGTTAATAGGTTAGTCCCAAAAATAATATAAAAGTGGATGATAAAGCCCAATAATGTCCAAAACAGTAGATAATATAGCATGGAGCAATAAAAAATTATAGATACGTTGGAGACGTATCATCCAACATCGAGCGTAGGAAGGTGCTCCAACTTATGAATAATGCCCTTGAGTGCGGTGATATGCTCTTGCAACAGAATATTTTCACGAGTTAGATACTTGTTCTGCACCCGAACTATTTCAATCATCTTGAAAGCTTCAATTTTAGTAGGGGTAAGAAGATTGTAATGAGGTTGAAGGATGTCTTCTTCTTCTGTTGTCGGCTCTTGATCCTCCGTGTCCTTCTTGATCCTATCATCCTTGTTGATCTCCCCGGGTTCTTCTCTCTTCAGCTCTATCTTCATTAGCCAAGCATCGTCGCCCTCATTGCTGGAGGAGGGGGACGACATGATGCCTGGCCTTGACAACTCTGGCAGAAAACAGCTTGAAACAAAAGCAGGAGATATTCGCGTGGTGTGGTGGTCAAAACCTTTGGGAGATTATATAATGAATTTTTACCGACCAAAAGGAGTATGATGCAAGAAATCGGAGTCCGGAGGGCACACAAGGTGCCCACGAGGCAGGGGCGCGCCCAGGGGGTAGGGCGTGCCCTCCACCCTTGTGGACGCCTCGGGTCCTTCCTGGACTGCTTCTTATTTTCCTATTTTCTTAAATATTCCAAAACGGAGAAAAATTGCTATTAGAACTGTTTTTCGAGTTGGTTTACTTACCGTACCACATACCTATTCCTTTTTGGAGTTTGAAACGTTCTGGAAAGTGTCCCTTATGTACTCATCCGGGGTTACGATGTCAATAACATTAGTTTCAACATTTATGGGATTACCTGAGATATAATGTTTGATTCTATGACCATTTACCACCCTCGGATTTGTGCCTTCGAAGTTGTTGATTTTTATGGCACCGGAACGATAGACCTCTTGATAACGTAAGGACCTTCCCATTTAGAGGAGTTTTCCTGCAAAAAATCTTAAACGAGAGTTGTATAACAAAACATAATCACCTACATTAAACTCACGTTTTTGTATCCTTTTGTCATGCCATATTTTAATTTTTTTTTCTTTAAGTAGTTTGGCATTCTCATAGGCTTGGGTTCTCCACTCATCAAGTGAGCTAATGTCAAATAGTCTCTTCTCACTGGCAGGTTTGAAGTCATAGTTGAGCTCTTTAATGGCCCAATATGCCTTATGTTCTAGTTCGAGAGGTAAGTGACATGCTTTTCCATAAACCATTTTATACGGAGACATACCCATAGTATTTTTATATGCGGTTCTATAGGCCCATAATGCATCATCAAGTTTCTTGGACCGATTCTTTCTAGATCTATTAACAGTCTTTTGCAAAATTAATTTAAGCTCTCTATTACTCAGTTCTACCTGACCACTAGACTGTGGGTGGTAAGGAGATGCAATTCTATGATTAACATCATACGTAGCAAGCATTTTACGAGAAACACCATGAATAAAATGTGAACCACCATCAGTCATTAAATATCTAGGGACTCTAAACCTCGGAAAAATAACTTCTTTAAGCATCTTAATAGAGGTGTTGTGATCAACACTACTAGTTGGAATAGCTTCTACCCACTTAGTAACATAATCAACAACAACTAAAATATGTGTATACCCATTAAAGGAAGGAAACGGTCTCATATAATCAATGCCCCAAACATCAAATGGTTCAATAACAAGTGAATAATTCATAGGCATTTCTTGACGTCTACTAATATTACCAATTCTTTGACATTAATCACAAGACAAGACAAACTTACGGGCATCCTTGAAAAGAGTAGGCCAATAAAAACCGGATTGCAATACCTTATGTGCAGTTCTATCTCCAGCGTGGTGTCCTCCATAAGCCTTGGAGTGACACTTGCGTAAGATCTGTTCCTGTTCATGCTCAGGTACACAATGTCTAATAACACCATCTATTCCTTCTTTATAAAGGTGTGGGTCATCCCAGAAGTAATGTCTTAAATCATAGAAAAACTTTTTCTTTTGTTGGTATGTGAAACTAGGTGGTATAAATTTAGCAACAATGTAATTAGCATAATCATCATACCATGGAGCAGTACGAGAAGCGTTTATGATAGCTAATTGTTCATCAGGAAAGCTATCATCTATAGGTAGTGGGTCATCAAGAACATTCTCTAACCTAGATAAGTTGTCTGCAACGGGGTTCTCAGCTCCCTTACTATCAATAATATGCAAATCAAATTCTTGTAGCAAGAGAACCCATCTAATAAGTCTAGGTTTAGCATCTTTATTTTCCATAAGATATTTAATAGCAGCATGATCAGTGTGAACTGTAACTTTAGAATCAACAATATAAGGTCTGAACTTATCACAAGCAAATACAATTGCTAAAAATTCTTTTTCAGTAGTAGCATACTTTCTATGGGCACTGTCTAGAGTTTTACTAGCATATTGGATAACATTTAATTTCTTATCAACTCTTTGTCCTAGAACATCACCTACAGCATAATCACTAGCATCACACATAATTTCAAAGGGTAAATTCCAATTAGGAGGCTGAACAATAGGTGCAGAAATCAAGGCTTTCTTAAGTATTTCAAATGCTTCTACACAATCATCATCAAATACAAAAGGAACATCTTTTTGTAAAATATTAGTCAGAGGCCTAGAAATTTTTGAGAAGTCTTTAATGAACCTCCTACAAAAACCGGCATGACCAAGGAAACTTCTTATACCTTTAATGTCCTTAGGACACGACATCTTTTCAATAGCATCAACTTTAGCTTTATCAACTTCGATACCTCTTTCAGAAACTTTATGCCCCAAGACAATACCTTCATTAACCATAAAGTGGCACTTCTCCCAATTAAAGACAAGATTAGTTTCTTCGCATCTCTGCAAAACTCGGTCAAGGTTGTTGAAGCAATCATCAAAAGAAGTTCCATATACAGAAAAATCATCCATGAAAACCTCAACAATCTTTTCACAAAAGTCAGAGAATATAGCAGCCATACATCTTTGGAATGTAGCAGGTGCATTACATAAACCAAAAGGCATACGTCTATAAGCAAAGGTACCGAAAGGGCAAGTAAAAGTGGTATTTTCCTGATCCTCTTTCGACACAGGTATTTGAGAGAAACCAGAATAACCATCTAGAAAGCAAAAATGAGTATGTTTGGATAATCTTTCTAGCATTTGATCAATAAAAGGTAAAGGTAATGATCCTTTCTAGTAGCTTTATTTAATTTGTGGAAATCAATTACCATTCTATAACCTGTAGCAATTCTTTATGGGGTCAATTCATCTTTATCATTAGGAACAACAGTAATACCTCCCTTCTTAGGGACACAATGGATAGGACTTACCCACTGACTATCAGCAACATGATAAATTATACCTGCCTCCAGAAGCTTTAGTATTTCATTTCTTACCACTTCTTTCATCTTAGGATTTAACCATCGTTGGTGATCAACAACCGATTTAGCATCTTTCTCCAATTTTATTTTGTGCTGGTATAGATTGGGACTAATGCCCTTAAGATCATCAAGAGTACATCCAATAGCAGCACGGTTCTTCTTCAGAGTTTTCATTAATCTCCCTTCTTCCTGCTCTGAAAGGTTAGCACTAATAATGACAAGATATATCTTCTTCTCATCAAGATAAGCATATTTAAGAGTATCAGGTAATGGTTTAAGCTCAAACACGGGATCACCGTTGGGTGGAGGAGGATCCCCTAGAATTTTAACAGGCAAATTGTGTTTGAAAATAGGTCCCTGTTTAAAGAATACTTCATCTATTTCCCTTATTTCATTCATAAACATGTCATTTTCATGGTCTAGCAAATATTGTTCTAAAGGATCATTAGGAGGCACGACAATAGAAGCAAGACCAATAATTTCATCTTTACTAGGCAATTCGTTATCATGGGGTTGTCTATGAAATTTAGCAAAATTAAAATCATGAGACATATCCCCTAATCCAACAGAAACAACATCCTTTTGCATTCTATCTTAGTATTAACAGTATTCAAGAAGGGTCTACCAAATATAATGGGACAAAATTCATCTTGTGGGGAAGCAAGAACAAGAAAATTAGTAGGATATTTAATTTTCCCACATAAGACTTCAACATCTCTAACAATCCCAATTGGTGAAATAGTATCTCTATTGGCAAGCTTAATAATAACATCAATATCTTCTATCTCAGCAGGTGCAATATCATGCATAATTTCTTTATATAAAGTATAAGGTATTACACTGACACTAGCACCCATATCACATAAGCCATGATAACAGTGATATCCTATTTTAACAGAAACAATAGGCATGCCAATAACATGTCTATGTTTATCTTTAGTATCGGGTCTAGCAATTCTAGCAGCTTCATCATAGAAGTAAATAACATGCCCATCAATATTATCGACCAAGAGATCTTTAACCATAGAAATACTAGGTTCAACTTTATTTTGCTCAGGGGACAAAGGTATTCTAGTATTACTCTTACGAACCACAGTTGAAGCTTTAGCATGATCCTTTATTCTAGCAGGGAAAGGTGGTTTCTCAATATAAGCGGTAGGAACAATAGGATCAACATTATAATTGATAGTCTTTTCTTCAACTTTAATAGGTTCGGCTACTTTTACTTCAATGGGAGGATGATATTTAAGACATTTCTCTTTAGGGAGATCAACATGAGTAGCAAATGATTCACAGAAAGAAGCTACTATTTCAGAGTCAAGTCCATATTTAGTGTTAAATTCACGAAAAGCATCGGTATCCATAAAAGATTTAAAACAATCAAACTTAGGTGTCATACCTGACTCCTTACCTCCATAAAAGAGCCAGCACAAGAAGTATCGAGCATGGTGCGATTATTATCAGAAAGCCGAGCATATAAATTTTGGACAATCATTTCTCTTGAGAGCTCGTGATTGTGGCATGAATATAACATTGATTTAAGCCTCCCCCAAGCTTGAGCGATGCTTTCTCCTTCGCGAGGCCAAAAATTATATATATAATTGCCGATCACGATGGACAAGATGCATAGATAAAACTTCTGATGAAATTCCAATTTCAATCATCTGTAGTTCCATGAACCCGTATCATCACATAGCCTATACCATGTCAATGCATCCCCCTTCAAAGATAAAGGGAAGACCTTCTTCTTAATAACATCTCCGGGTACACCTGCAAGCTTAAATAATCCACAAACTTCATCCACATATATTAGGTGCTCATCAGGATGCGTTGTTCCGTCTCCTGCAAAAGGATTAGCTAGCAGTTTTTCTATCATACCCGAAGGAATTTCAAAGCAGACATTTTCATTTTCAGTAGGTTCAGTAGGTTGAGGAGCAACTCTTTGCTCTACTGGTCGGGGTGAAGATACCCCGAACAAGCCCCTCAGAGGATTACTTTCCATAGTAACAAGTGACAGTAAATTTCAGCACACTATATAATTTTTTCCTTACCAAATTCCACCTACCAAAGGCGCTTCACTCCCCGGCAACGGCGCCAGAAAAGAGTCTTGATGACCCACAAGTATAGGGGATCTATCGTAGTCCTTTCGATAAGTAAGAGTGTCGAACCCAACGAGGAGCAGAAGGAAATGATAAGCGGTTTTCAGCAAGGTATTCTCTGCAAGCACTGAAATTATAGGTAACAGATAGTTTTGTGATAAGATAATTTGTAACGAGCAACAAGTAACAAAAGTAAATAAAGTGCAGCAAGGTGGCCCAATCCTTTTTGTAGCAAAGGACAAGCCTGGACAAACTCTTATATAGAGGAAAGTGCTCCCAAGGACACATGGGAATATCGTCAAGCTAGTTTTCATCACGTTCATATGATTCGTGTTCGGTACTTTGATAATCTGATATGTGGGTGGACCGGTGCTTGGGTGCTGCCCTTACTTGGAAAAGCATCCCACTTATGATTAACCTCTATTGCAAGCATCCGCAACTACAACAAAAGTATTAAGGTAAACCTAACCATAGCATGAAACATATGGATCCAAATCAGCCCCTTACGAAGCAACGCATAAACTAGGGTTTAAGCTTCTGTCACTCTAGCAACCCATCATCTACTTATTACTTCCCAATGCCTTCCTCTAGGCCCAAATAATGGTGAAGTGTTATGTAGTCGACGTTCACATAACACCACTAGAGAGACAACATACATCTCATCAAAATATTGAACGAATACCAAATTCACATGACTACTAATAGCAAGACTTCTCCCATGTCCTCAGGAACAAACGTAACTACTCACAAAGCATATTCATGTTCATAATCAGAGGGGTATTAATATGCATAAAGGATCTGAACATATGATCTTCCACCAAATAAACGAACTAGCATCAACTACAAGGAGTAATTAACACTACTAGCAACCCACAGGTACCAATCCCAGACTTGGAGACAAGAATTGGATACAAGAGATGAACTAGGGTTTTGAGAGGAGATGGTGCTGGTGAAGATGTTGATGGAGATTGACCCCCTCCCGATGAGAGGATCATTGGTGATGACGATGGCGATGATTTCCCCCTCCCGGAGGGAAGTTTCCCCGGCAGAACAGCTCCGCCAGAGCCCTAGATTGGTTCCGCCAAGGTTCCGCCTCGTGGCGGCAGAGTCTCGTCCGGAAAGATGGCTTCTGAACTTTTCCTCATCGAAAGACTCCATATATAGGAAGATGGTCATCGGAGGGCCACCAGGGGGCCTTACGAGGTAGGGGGGCGCGCCCAGGGGGGTAGGGCACGCCCCCACCCTCGTGGGCAGGGTGTGGCCCCCTGGTGAACTTCTTGCGCTCAGTATTTTTTATATATTCTGAAATACGTCTTCCGTGAAGTTTCAGGACTTTTGGAGCTGTGCAGAATAGGTCTCTAATATTTGCTCCTTTTCCAGCCCAGAATCCCAGCTGCCGACATTCTCCCTCTTTATGTAAACCTTGTAAAATAAGAGAGAATAGGCATAAGTATTGTGACATAATGTGCAGCCCATAATGCAATAAATATCGATATAAAAGCATGATGCAAAATGGACGTATCAAGGTCGTACTCCTACAGCAGCCTTCGGAATCCCAGAGGCGCCGGATATATTGACGAACATGTTGCGACGGGCGTCCGTCTCAGAGGAACATCGTACCTTGATGGGCATGATGGTCAAAAAGGTCCTGACCGCGAAAAGCGAATTGAATGAGGCCTTCGTGGGCCTGCTAAGAGGCTTCGTGGTTTGTACCATAATATGTTCGATTGTGTTTTATTCAAGAGTACACCTGTGTATAGATAGTAGCCCCTGAGACTCTGATTGGCTTCCCGAGGGAGTCGACCAGAGGATCGAAAGATATGCCCAGGAAGTAATATGATTAATTGGAACACAGGCTGTGACCTCCTCGGAAACTGTCTGGACTATAGAGATTGTGGATTTCCAACACAAGATTGATGAGGCAGATACTGATATCGTGCTTATCAACCTTGACTCCATATATTCACTTCCGGGGAGAAAAAAATCAGAGAGAAGGATTCATCGCGTTTTACGATACGGAGCCACTGCCAAAGCCCTAAACTCTCTCGGGAGGGCTGATCTTGAGTTCGTTCGTTCGGGGCTCCAGAGAAGGGAATCCGTTGCCATCGTCATCATCAACCATCCTCCATCACCAATTTCATGATGCCCACCACCGTGCGTGAGTAATTCCATCGTAGGCTTGCTGGACGGTAATGGGTTCGGTGAGATTTATCATGTAATCGAGTTAGTTTTGTTAGGGTTTGATCCCTAGTATCCAACTATGTTCTGAGATTGATGTTGCTATGACTTTTCTATGCTTAATGCTTGTCACTAGGGCCCGAGTGCCATGATTTCAGATCTGAACCTATTATGTTTTCATCAATATATGAGAGTTCTTGATCCTATCTTGCAAGTCTATAGTCACCTACTATGTGTTATGATCCGGCAACCCCGAAGTGACAATAATCGGGACCACTCCCCGGTGATGACCGTAGTTTGAGGAGTTCATGTATTCACTATGTGCTAATGCTTTGTTCCGGTTCTCTATTAAAAGGAGGCCTTAATATCCCTTAGTTTTCGTAAGGACCCCGCTGCCACGGGAGGGTAGGACAAAAGATGTCATGCAAGTTCTTTTCCATAAGCACATATGACTATATTTGGAATACATGCCTACATTACATTGATGAATTGGAGCTAGTTCTGTGTCACCCTATTTTATGACTGTTACATGATGAACCGCATCCAGCATAATTATCCATCATTGATCCGATGCCTACGAGCTTTCCATATACTGGTTCACGCTTATTTACTTTCCCGTTGCTATTGTTACAATCACTACAAAATACCAAAAACATTACTTTGCTTTCATTACTCTTTTTTTATCGTTACCATCACTATCATATTACTTTGCTAGTAAACAGTTTGCTGCAGATACTAAGTTTCCAGGTGTGGTTGAATTGACAACTCAGCTGCTAATACTTGAGAATATTCTTTGGCTCCCCTTGTGTCGAATCAATAAATTTGGGTTGAATACTCTACCCTCGAAAGCTGTTGCGATCCCCTATACTTGTGGGTTATCAAGACTAATTTCTGGCACCGTTGCGGGGGAGCATAGCTCTATTATTTGAGTCACTTGGGATTTATATCTGCTGGACACTATGAAGAACTTGAGAGATCCAAAAACCAAGATCTGTCCCTCAACTACGAGGGGAGGTAAGGAACTGCTATCTAGCTCTGCACTTGATTCACCTTCTGTTATGAGTAAGCTTGCGACACCTACACCTGCTTCTGCTATTTGTTCTAATATGTCGCATGTTATTGATGATGCTACTTCTGCTATGCATGATACTTATGATGAAACTACCTCTATGCCTGATACTACTATGCCACTTAGTGATTTTCTCGAGGAACGACTTGCTAGGGCTAGAGAGATTGAAAATATTGAATCTGATTATGAAGATGAAGAATCACTTGTTATTCCTGAGGGTTATTTATTTGATCAAGATGCTTCTTTAGCTATTTTAGTCTGCAAAGATAGATATGAACTCAAAAGGTTATTAGCTAAATGGAATAAGCAATCTCCAAATGCTAGGATGAGACCTGACCCTGCTTTTGCTACTTCACCTATATGTGTTGCTGATAAGGATTATGAATTCTCTGTTGATCCTCATATAATTACTTTGGTTGAATCTGATCCTTTTCATGGCTATGAATCTGAAACTGTTGTAGCACATCTTACTAAATTAAATGATATAGCTACCCTGTTCACTAATGATGAGAGATCTCGCTACTTTTATATCCTCAAAATATTTCCATTCTCATTAAAGGGTGATGCTAAGATATGGTTTAATTCTCTTGATCCTGGTTTTGTGCGGAGTCCCCAGGATATGATTTATTACTTCTCTGCTAAATATTTCCCTGCTCATAAGAAACAAGCTGCTTTAAAGGAAATATACAACTTTGCGCAAATTAAAGAAGAGAGTCTCCCACAAGCTTGGGGGAGGCTTCTCAAGTTACTTAATGCTTTGCCTGATCATCCTCTTAAGAAAAATGAAATACTTGATATCTTTTATAATGGACTAACCGATGCTTCCAGAGATTACTTGGATAGTTGTGCTTGTTCTCTTTTCAAGGAAAGAACACCGGATGAAGCAGAAATCTTATTGAATAATATGTTGACAAATGAAAAATAATTGGGCACCTCCTGAGCCAGCTCCTGAGGCAGCTCCTGCTCCAATTAATGATCCTATTCCTAAACCAACTCCGAAGAAGAGAGGTGTTCTATTTCTCAGTTGTGAAGATATGCAAGAGGCAAAGAAATCTATGAAAGAAAAAGGTATTAAAGCTGAAGATGTTAAGAATTTACCTCCTATTGAAGAAATACATGGTTTCAATTCACCGCCTGATGAAGAAATATATGATCTTAATCCTTTATTTATTGAAGAACCTCCATACCTCGATAACCCGACACAGGTTGTAAAGGTAAATTCTCTCTATAGATATGATAAAGCTGAAATCCCTCCTGCTAAAATTGCTAGTCAATGCTTGGATGAGTTTGATAATTTTATGTTTAAGCAAGAAGACTTCAATGCTTATTTTGGTAGACAATTAAAACAAGATGCTGATATGATTAAATACTTGGGTGATTATATGGCTAATATTAGAGGTGAACTTAAACTTGTTAGCAAACATGCCTCTATGGTTACCACTCAAGTAGAACAAGTACTTAAAGCTCAAAAGGAATTGCTCAATGAGATGAATAGTAAGAAAAATGATTATGCTGTTAAAGTGACTACTAGAACTGGTAGAATGACTCAGGAACCTTTGTATCCTGAAGGCCACCCTAAGAGAATTGAGCGAGATTCTCAGAGAAATAAAATTGATGCACCTAGTTCTTCAAAAAGGAAGAAAAAGAAAAATGATAGAACTATGCAAACTTCTAGTGAACCTATTGTTGAACCACCTGATAATCCAAATGATATCTCTATGTATGATGCTGAAACACAATCTGGTAATGAACATGAACCTAATGAAAATGTTAATGATGATGTTCATATTAATGCTCAACCTAGTAATGATAATGATATAGAAATTGAACCTGCTGTTGATCTTGATAACCCACAATCAAATAATCAATGTTATGATAAGAAAATACTTTGTCGCTAGGAAACATGGTAAAGAAAGAGAACCTTGGGTTCAGAAACCCATGTCGTTTCCTCCCAAACCATCCAAGAAAAAGGATGATGAGGATTTTGAGTGCTTTGCTGAAATGATTAGACCTATCTTTTTACGTATTTGATTGACTGATATACTCAAAACAAATCCTTATGCTAAGTACATGAAAGATATTATTACAAATAAAAGAAAGATACCAGAAGCTGAAATTTCCACCATGCTTGCTAATTATACTTTTAAGGGTGGAATACCAAAGAAACTTGGAGATCCCGGTGTACCCACTATACCATGCTCTATTAAAAGAAACTATGTTAAAACTGCTTTATGTGATCTTGGAGCTGGTGTTAGTGTTATGCCTCTCTCTTTATATCGTAGACTTGATTTGAATAAGTTGACATCTATTGAAATATCTTTGCAAATGGGTGATAAATCAACTGCTATACCTGTTGGTATTTTTGAGGATGTGTCTGTTGTGGTTGCAAACGTTACTATTTTAACGAACTTTGTTATTCTTGATATTCCTAAGGACGATAGTATGTCTATTATCCTTGGAAGACCTTTTCTTAATACTGCAGGGGTTGTTATTGATTGCAACAAAGGCAATGTCACTTTTCATGTTAATGGTAATGAGCATACGGTACACTTTCCGAGGAAACAACCTCAAGTTCATAGTATCAATTCTATCAGAAAAATTCCATTGATTATATTTGGAGGTTTTGAATTTCCTCTTCCTACTGTCAAGATGAAATATGATATACTTATTATTGGGGATGTGCATATCCCTGTTGAGGTAACCTAGTGTTATTCAAAATTTCTCTGGTTTCATGTTAATCGGAATGGGTTTGTTAACAAGACTTGATCAACCTTGTTAGTGGATTCCTTTTGACGAGCATGAGATTGATGAAACTAGAAGCACAACCTTCTGTACCCTCTCTATACTTTCTGTTATTTATATTAAATAAAGTAAAAATAAATAATTTTCCGTCTGTTATCTGATTATCAGTGCAATATAAAAATACCTTGAAAATAAAGTTCTCCAAATGCCCTGAAAATTAAATATGTTTTTTATAGAATATTTGAGGATTTATGGAACAAAGAACACACCAGGGGGGCCAACCACCTTGCCACGAGGGTGGAGGGCGCGCCCACCCCCCTAGGGCGCGCCCCCTGCCTCGTGGGCCCATGGTGGCCCTCCTCCACTTATTCTTTCAACCACACACTTCAGCTTCCTCCCCCAAACACGAAAAACCAACTCAAACCCGAGCCCAAGCTCGTTTTGCTGCCATTTTCGATCTCCTTGCTCAAAGCACCTCTCACAAAACTGCTTGGGGAGATTGTTCCTTGGTATGTGACTCCTCCATTGGTACAATTAGTTTTTGTTCTAGTGCTTTATTCATTGCAAATTTGTGTTGCTTAGGTGACCCTGTTCTTGAGCTTGCATGTCAAATTTATATGGTCAAAAGTAGTTTTGATGCATGATATAGGCCCTAGGCACTTGTAGGAGTAGTTGCTATCAATATTATTGAGTTTGGTTTACTTTTATTTTGAAGTTACTAAAAATTTTCAGAATTTTTCAGAGGAAGAAATATGCTTAGGAAAATGTTCCAAGGTGGTTCTTCAAAGAAGCAAGGACCCAGGCGTGCAATGCGTGATGCTGATGAAGAGCCACCAAGAGATGCTCCAGTGCGTCCTTGTGAGTGGCCTTCTGAAAATTTTATGGATCGAGCGGGAATTAAAGAAGAATTTAACTCATATTTGTGTAATGCCGATCTTGAGGACTTTGAGGCAGACAAATGCCCCCGGTATCATGAGCTCACAAGCTCTTTTGTGAGGAGGTTTGAGTATTCATCTTCGTGCAATTCTCCTTCAGTCATGTTTGATCTTTATAACAAATCTTATGCCATGGACTTAGAGGATTTCACTTTTGCTTGCAAACTTCCGCAATGGGGTAGTGTTAGGGATCCCCCTAAATCTGAATTTATAAACTTTCTTGCTAGTATAACTGTAGGGGAATCTAGAGATATAACGCAGGCTACCATAGGGAGCATTCACTTTCCTGCTATACATTATTTTGCTCTCTTGGTACGTGCATAAATGCTAAGGATGAAGCATGTCACATGTGTGTCCCTGACCTTAGCATTCTCAGGAGTGCTGTTAGGAGACCAATCTTATCATATGGGAGCCATTGTAGCTCGTAGGTTGCATCATAATAGACATAATGGAGATTTCTTTGGAGGAATTTATGCAACCCGCTTAGCTAAATTTCTTGAGATAGACGTTCGTGAAGGAGACATGGAGTTTCCTCCTGCTTATTTAGATTTTGATTCTGTGGTTTCCCACCATTTTGTCGAGAGGAACGAATCACCTCTCCAATACCGACTAATCTTTGACAAACGCCGTGCTGTCCATATTACTCTCCCTGCTCCCGCTTTCTTTGATTATCAGGCAAGAGGAGGATATACTATTACCAGAGAGGAGGCAGATGAGTACGAGAGGAGACCGGAGGCCGCTCGTCGCCACGCTGCAGCTCAGGAGGCGATAGCCTCTGCATCTCAGTACGACCCCAACTATTATTATGGATATCAACCGTGGCCATAGACCAACTTAGGCCAAAAGCCTAAGCTTGGGGGAGTACGTATTTCTCACCGACATTACATTTATGTTCACACACACTCATTGCCAGATGTCGGTGCTCATACTTTTTCATTGTATCATCCATGCTAGTTTACTTTCCTTTTTATGCTTTCTTCTTGTGTGTTTAATAAACCTTAAGAAAAACCCAAAAATATTTCCCGTTCTTCTTTTGCTTGTTGGGAGCTTTCTCGTGTAAATAGTTTTATTTCTTTTCCTTTTCTTTGGGGGTCGATGGGAGAAGACCATAATTAAATTGTTGAAGTGGCTCTTATATGCATTATTGTTTATCTGACTAAAGAGCCCATATTGCTTTTGTCTTCTCCTGTTTATTGAATGCTCGCAGATTCCAGCTTAGTCCAATGCACGTGCACTCTTATTATTATTCACATCGTTCGGTCGTGCAAGTGAAAGGCAATTATGATGATATATGATGGACTGACTGAGATGAGAAAAGATGGTATGAACTCGACCTCTTTTGTTTTTGTAAATATGATGAGTTCATCGTTCTTGATTCAGCTTGTTATGAATAAACATGTTTGCAATGACAATTAGAGATCATAGTTGCTTGTGCCATGCTTGATTAGCTATGAGTTATAATGGTTTACCTTGCGTGCCAACATGCTATTAAAATGGTTATGATGTGGTATGATAGGCTGGTATCCTCCTCTGAATGATTTAAGTGACTTGACTTGGCACATGTTCATGCATGTAGTTGAAACAAATCAACATAGCCTTCACGATATTTATGTTCATGGTGGATTATATCCTACTCATGCTTGCATCCAATGTTTATTAATTTTAATGCATGTATATGGCTGTTGTCGCTCTCTAGTTGGTCGCTTCCCAGTCTTTTGCTAGCCTTCATCTGTACTAAGCGGGAATACTGCTTGTGCATCCAAACTCCTTAAACCCCAAAGTTATTCTAGATGAGTCCACTATACCTATCTATATGTGGTATCTACCTACCGTTCCAAGTAAATTTGTATGTGCCAAACTCTAAACCTTCAAATAATCATCATGTTTTGTATGCTCAAATAGCTCATGTATCAACTAAGGTTGTCTATATCTTCCATGTTAGGCGGGTTATTCTCAAGAGGAGTGGACTCCGCTCCTTGCTCACGAGATAAAGGGCTGGTCACCGGGATGCCTAGTCCCATGCTTTATGCAAACTAAATCAAAATAATTTTAAACAAAACTCCCCCTGGGACCTGTTGTATGTTGGAGGCACTCGTTGTTTCGAGCAAGCCATGGATTGATGTTTGTTGGTGGAGGGGGATTATAAACTTTACCATTCTGTTTGGGAACTGCCTATAATGTGTGTAGCATGGAAGACATCGCCATCTCTTGGTTGTTATGTTGACAATGAAAGTATACTGCTCAAAATATTATTCATCTCTATTTCAAAACCGAGCTCTGGCACCTCTACAAATCCCTGCTTCCCTCTGAGAAGGGCCTATCCATTTACTTTTATGTTGAGTCATCACCCTCTTATTAAAAAGCACTAGCTGGAGAGCGCAGCTGTCATTTGCATTCATTACTGTTAATTTATATTGGGTGTGACTATGATTGGATCTCTTTTACCATGAATTGCAATGTCTAGTCAGTCCTTGATCTTTAAAGGTGCTCTGCATTTATGTTTTGCGGTCTCAGAAACGGCTAGCGAGATACCATCTTGTTATATCATATTATGATGGTTTTGAGAAAGTGTTGTCATCCGAGATTTATTATTATGGATTGCTAGTTGATTATGCTATTGATATGGGTAATCATGAGACCTGAGAATTATTGCAAATGTGGTTAGTTATAATCTTTGCTGAAAAGTTGAATGCTAGCTTGACATATTTACAACAACAAGAGCAAACAGAGTTTGTAAAAGTTTTTCTTTATTTCTTTCAGTTTGTCAACTGAATTGCTTGAGGACAAGCAAGGGATTAAGCTTGGGGGAGTTGATACGTCTCCAACGTATGTACTTTTCCAAACACTTTTGCCCTTGTTTTGGATTCTAACTTGTATGATTTGAATGGAACTAACCCGGACTGACGTTGTTTTCAAAAGAATTGCCATGATGTTGTTTTATGTGCAGAAAACAAAAGTTCTCGGAATGACCTGAAACTCCACGGGATATATTACAATAAATAATAAAAAATCCTCGCCAAAGATGAAGACCAGGGGGCCCACACCCTTCTCACGAGGGTGGGGGGCGCCCCCCCTAGGGCGCGCCCCCTACCTCGTGGGCCCCCTGGAGACCTCCCGACTCCAACTCCAACTCTATATAACTGCTTTCGGGGAGAAAAAAATAAGGGAGAAGAAATCATCACGTTTTACGAGACGGAGCCGCCGCCCAGCCCTAAAACCTCTCGGGAGGGCTGATCTGGAGTCCGTTCGGGGCTCCGGAGAGGGGGATTCGTCGCCATTGTCATCATCAACCATCCTCCATCACCAATTTCATGATGCTCACCGCCGTGCGTGAGTAGTTCCATCGTAGGCTTGCTGGACGGTGATTGTCGTGGTTTTGTCACGGCAGATGTCCTAGAGAAAGGACTTAGTCGTGGAGCCATCGCGACGGGTTAGCTTGAAGGGGTTAAAGCGGACACAGGGACGCAAGAGAGTTTATACTAGTTCGGCCCCTTCAATGAAGGTAAAAGCCTACTTCTAGTTGTGATGGAATTGATGGGGTTTCGATGACCAGGGAGCAAACAAGCTTCGCCTATGTCTCGAGTTGTTGTCTGTTGTCCTTGAACCGCCGCCGGGTCGTCCCCTTATATACACGGGTGACGCCCGTCGGTTCACAGAGTCCCAATACCAGCTCATAGATGTGTCCGGTTTTGTCTCTACTTATTCCTAACTTACAATACAAGTTAAATACCAACACCGGTTTACGGCTACAGGCCTTGAACCGAATATAGGCCTTGAACCCTCATCTGCCTTCTTGGGCTTTAACATACTTAACTACTGACGAAGTTTAACCCGGCCCAGATAGGCCGGTTTACGCACAGTAGTGATATCCCCAACATTAGGCCCCAAATTGATTTGAACATGTTCATGTCAATCCTTTAGCAAAAATCTTCATCTTCAATATCTTCTTGTAGTTTGTTGAACCGTCGTGATGTCATCCTCCATGCCCTTGTGCTTCGTCTTGACGTCACCTGTTATAAAGGACCTTAATAGGTCTGCGACAATTAAGGCGACATCTTCGTTTCCAAACCCACGGTCGCTTGATTTTCGCGCCTGACTCCTGTCCCTTGCCTTATAAATAGGACCAAAGGGTCATTTCTTTTTCCCCTCCATGCCCTTGTGCTTCGTCTTCCTCGTGTAACCCAGCTTCGGAGCCCTGCCGCCCCCCTCAACCTCTGCATCAACCTTGGCCGCTGCATCAACCTGGGCCCACCAGAGCACCGCGGCAACCTTCCGCGTCTTTCTCATCTCCAGTAAGTCTTCTGTTCTTTTCAACACAGATCTGATCTAGGGTTTCATGTTCTTCTAGTGTTCATCGCCTGTTTCGTGTTCATATGATAACTCCTAGATGCATCTGTGAATCCTTACTCTGTGTAGTGGTAGCTTTTAGCATCCGCCTTCAGTTTCATGCCTCAAGACCATAGATCTATATGTATCCCTGCCCATTGATTCAGTACTGTTCTTTTTTGAACCTTGAATATTTTCCTTATTTTCTGAACTTGCTTTAGATCCGTCGCGGTAGAGAAGTCCTATGAAATCTGTTTCTGTAAACTTACTCATCTGCTTCAATGTTTAGACCAGGCGATTTAACTTTGTAGAAAAAATTGCCAAACCGGTATATACCATTAGTCCCCTTGTTGAACCGCCAGATGTTGTTGCTTCATAAAACTCCGGTTTAGATAGATCTGTCTCTGGTTTAACATTGCACATTGCAATGTACCTTAATCAATGCATTTTTGAACCGGGATCATCTACCTTGTAGATTTCATCATGGCCAAGCAAGTATATGAGTGCAACTGGATTCCTTCTCGCGTCACAGAGGCTCAACTGGACGATTTAGTCCTGATCGGCGCCTTAGGCAGCAAAGATACCATCCATTGGAGGGCTCCTGGCAAAGAATGCCCTCCCACACCTCAAGAAGGAGAGGTCTTCGTTTTCGTAGATCACTTAGCCCGGGGCTTTAAGCCGCCCGGTTCTAAATTTTACCGGGACGTTTTAGCCGATTTTCAACTCCACCCCCAAGACACTGGTCCCAACTCTGTTACCAACATGTGTCACTTCCAAGTGCTCTGTGAGGCGTTCTTTCAAGAGGAGCCCACAGTGGAGTTGTTCAGAGACTGTTTTCATCTAAACCGTCGTACTGAGTTTTCTGATGGTTCCAATACGGAATTGGGAGGTGTGGCAATTCAGAAAAGGAAAGAGGTCACATACCCTCATGCCAAGCTGCATAGCCACCCCAAAGAGTGGAATCAAACATGGTTCTATTGCAAAGACACCTCCCCTGCTAGTGAAAATCCTTTGCCTGGCTTTCGTCCGGAGCGGCTTAGCAATACACACCCCTTTCTGCAAAGGTTAACTACCAAAGAGAGAAGCAAATACGCTCCTCAACTGTCCAAGCTCAGAGCCTTTATGGCCAATGGTTTAACAGGGGTTGATCTCGCTCGCTGTTGGATATCATGGAGCATACTACCCCTTAGTCAGCGCTCCGGTTTGATGTGCGAGTATACTGGCAGTGTTGATGACCCACTGCGACATGCCAACATCCAGCTCACCGATGAAGAAATCACAGAGGCTGTGAATAAGATGCTGAATGAACCGGAACACATCTGTGCTAAAACCGGCCTGCTTCCCTTCTGTGCCACCAACAAACCGCCAGCTGTAAGAGTTTGATTTTTCTTTTTGCTGAATCTGTTATTGATATATCTGGTCATTGTTTAATATCAGTGTCTGTGTAACCAGGGCAATGATCTGTTTTGGAGCAAGAAACTGCTGCAGGAGAAACCAGAAAAACCAGACAAACCGGAAAGAGCAACCCGGCAAAAGACTAAAGCTGTGAAGAAGACTGCCCACAGGAAAAGAACCACTGCATCCTCTAATCCGGCCCCTGATGATGATGTGGATAATCCGGACCTTGAGGTACGGCTTGACTCACTTGGCTTATTTTTCATGCGTCTTATTGATGATGATATTTGTCAGGATGATGCTGAAGCCAGCCATGCTGATGCTGCAGAGGTAATTATTCTCTCTTCCGATTCAGAACCTTTGCCTTCACTAAAAATCCGTCAGGCAAACCGGAAAGTTAAATTTTCTCATCCTCTTGCTTATTTGGATCCCAAATTTCTTATGAAGACCCGACAGCACGAAGCTCGTCGCACAACCCGGCACAGCGGCCAGGTAGTTACCTCCGCCGGTTTACTGAACAGTCCGGTTCGGAAACGCCGTTCAGAGGTCTCTAATTTGCTTGTCAGTGCTTGTCCTAAAGCGTGCTGCTTTCGTCAACCTCTTAATCCATCTGACTCCGATTACCAGGTTACTTCCCACTCATCCTCTGGCGAGTCATCGGCTACTCAGCTGCCACCGCTCAAAATGGTGCTTGGGTAAGTTATACTTATCATAATATTTGCAGTACATCACCTTGGAACATATGCTGTATTTGATTTTGTTATTCCTTTCAGGGCCAAGCCTAGGCCAAGCAAGAAGGCTCGGCTGGACAAAGCGGCCGAAGAGGATGCCGTCCTTGAACCAGGCAAAACACCAGATCTTGAAGCGGCTATTCCTGAGGATATACCCGATGATCCACCGCAGCAAGACGACGATCTTATTGTTGAAGAGAGACCTATTGATACCTCAAGTCCTGTCAATCAGCCCACAAGCTCCATCCGTATTGAGAAATCCACCGGTCCGACAAAGCCTACTGACAAGCCAACAGCCCCAGTGCAAACCGGCGATGCCAAGGATGATGAGGTTGTCATTACTGGCATTGGCCATACAGAGCCAAGCAATCCTGTCGCTTTGTCCAAACATAGTGCCAAGGAAGAATTTGCTGCCTTTGGCAAAGGCAAGTGGAATGCTGATCTGGCAACTTACGCTGCTCTGAACGCCCAAGATATCCATTCCGGCTACCTGAACCGGCTGTATACCAGTCGTGACTATGAAGCCGGTCTGATTAACATGATGAAAGATAAATATGAGGTAACTTCCATATGCTCTTTCTGCTTGTATATTTCAATTCTTGTTGACGCTCCTAGCCCCCGAGGGCCGGTTTGTAATCTTCTTTCAAACCGGGACTTACTAATATAAATCTTAATGCTTTGAAATTCGCTGATGTAGTCCCCAAGGGCCGGTTCAACTTAGTGTAGTTAAACCGGGACTTTAAGTAATTGAGATCGCTGCATCAGAATATATACGAGCAAATAGCCCTTAGCCCCCAAGTGCCAAGTTGAATACTTGTATTGATCTTGGGACTTTGTAAGCAATTGAAAGATTAAGATCGAATATGCATTAGCCCCCAAGTGCCAAATGCATAACTTGTTATGTGGTTGGTACTTCAATCCTTGTACCGTTTTGCTGAATCATATAACTGTCTGCATGCAGGCTGAGCTGAAGACGAAAGAAAGCCAAGTCGCCGATCTCCAAGAAAATCTAAAATCCCAACAAGCTGAAACCTCCAAAGCAAAAGAGGAATTAACCAGCGCTTTAAGCGGCATGGAACAGCTTAAGGAGAGCTTCAAGAAGAAGCGAGCGGATTGGGCCACTGAAAAATCCGCTTTAATCAAACGAGCAGAAGATGCCGAGGCTGCACTAAAACCGGTGGCGGATGAACTGACCAGCATAAAGCGGCACATGCATGCCATGACCACTGCTATCTTTGGTAAGACGGTTTGACTTCTGAATTGACTCTGCCGTCTTACAGAGCTGCCGGTTTGTTAACCCTTTATGATATTTTAGGGACACGCATTGGTCACTTGGGGTCAGACGTGCGGAAGAAATTGAAAGCCGCCTATACGTTGATCGAACAATTGTACACTGGTGCATAGCATATCATCTGTACTGCATCCCACAACAAACCGGCGCCCACTTTGATTCAGGACACTCTGATGAAACTGTCGGTGCTTCCTACCCGGGTTGAAGAGCTGAAGAAATCTGCTGCTCGAACCGGTGCGATCAATGCCTTAATCCGAGCAAAAGCTTGGGTGCCGGATTTTGACCCTATTGAAGCAGCTCAGGGCTATCCCAGCTTGAAAGAAGACAGGTCAGAGTTTAGTGAAGCGGATCTGCGAGCAATAAACTGGGAGGTGCGTCCGCTAGCTTGTCAATTGGCTGAAGAAGTAGACTTGTCTCATTATCAAGCCCAATATGACAATCAAAACAAGCGAGTAGCTGCACCAATTCATGAAGCGGAAAATCTTATCCCTCCAATCCGTAAGCATACTTACGCTCCCGATATTGACCCGTCGTTGCTGATCCATGATGAAGCTGTCTCCTAAGCATTAATGGGAATCGACTGGACAACTGTTGATTTCCAGCCGCTGGGTAGAGAAACTGAAGCTGAAGCGGCGCGGGATGACCCACAACCATCAGGCCGGGATGGTGACCAAGCTTGAACCAGAAGCCGGTTTAAAACTGCTTCACCCTTGCGAAAAACAATGATCTTATTGTGGGCACCATGTTGCCTTGTAATAGGCTAGCTGATACTTTTGATGCTGATATGCCTTCGTGCATAATTAATGCAACTTGCTCTTCCTTTGGGTGATGAACTTTCCAAAGTACTTTCTGCAATAAAAATCTTAAAGTGCCACCACGGTTGTACCGTCAGGCGGAATATGATGTCTGCACACATGAAATCAAAACATCCGATTTTTTTAAGTATATGACCAAATTTTGAGATACATAATACCTGCCATCGTTGGACGTGAAGTTGGCTTGGCCAATCTTGAAGTGGAGTTTTATAAACCCACACTATTGGAGGAGATAGCAACTCCTGTATATATATGATGCCGGTTTACCATGTAAACCGTGCCGGGTTATAATAAACACCGTGTTACTTCGTAATAGGATGTTAACAAAAAATCAAACCAAGCAAATAGTCTCCAGATTAAAATGGACCGTGTACCATCAATAGATAGTGTGAACCAGTTTAAAATTTTGTCGGTTTAAAAAACGCAATAAAAAGAAAGAAATATCTTTCAAAGAAAAGTGTAAAGCAAAAGCAATGACAAAACCGTTTGCAAAAAGAGGCTTATTTGAGCTGATCAGATGGCGTTACCATGGTCGAACATGACCAAGCTTCCGATAGGTGTAACTATGGTTCAAGTTAGCTAGGTCCCCAAATGAAACTGTGGCATGGAAATGGTTCGGGTTCGACCAAGCCCCCAAGTGATTCTGTGGCCTTAGGCCAATCAAGAGGCATGACTGGTTCAGACGTGACCAAGTCCCCAAGTGATCTGGTGGCTCTCGCCTATCAAGAGGTATTGCATTGGTTCGGACACGACCAAGCCCCCAAGTGATATAACATGATGCTTTTTAAAAGCTAACTCAAGGGGTAAACCGGAGGCCGCTTTAGAACAACTCCGTGTAACCACACATGATGTAAAAGAACAGATACCCCGCTTTAGCTGAGGTTCCGGTTTATTATATTTAATCATAATATATACATCGTCATAATATGTACATAAGTAGAGCCAATGGCTCAGGTATAGTAAGGCCGAAGATGAGCTATGTTCCACGGCCTGTTGGTCTCCTCCTCTGATGTACGTGAGTTTTTATGCTCTCGAATATCGATCAGATAGTATGACCCATTGTGCAGATTCTTGCTGACCATGAAAGGCCCCTCCCAAGGTGGGGATAGCTTATGCATATCAGTCTGATCTTGGATGAGCCGAAGCACCAAATCTCCTTCCTGAAAGGTTCTGGTTCTGACTCGGCAACTGTGATAATGACGAAGATCCTGTTGGTAAATCGCCGATCGGGCGGCTGCTATGTCACGCTCTTCATCCAACCGGTCCAAAGCATCTTGCCATGCTGTCTCGTTGTCCGCTTCAACATAAGCCGTCACACGAGGTGAATCATGACGGATATCACTGGGGAGAACCGCCTCCGCTGCGTAAACCATGAAGAACGGTGTGTATCCTGTTGATCTGTTGGGTGTGGTATTGATGCTCCATAACACAGATGGTAATTCTTCTACCCAACAACCCGACGTTCTCTGCAAAGGAACCATGAGCCAGGGCTTGATGCCTCTCAAGATCTCTTGATTAGCCCTTTTTGCTTGACCATTGGACTGTGGGTGTGCCACTGATGAAACGTCAAGCCGGATGTGCTCCCGTTCGAAGAACTCCTTCATGGCACCCTTGGACAAATTGGTACCATTATCTGTGATGATACTGTGTGGAAAGCCAAACCGGAAAATCACTTTTTTGATAAACTGAACCGCCGTGGCCGCATCACACTTGCTAACCGGTTCTGCCTCCACCCACTTTGTGAACTTGTCAACCGCCACCAGGAGGTGGGTCTTCTTATCTTTGGACCTTTTGAAAGGCCCAACCATATCCAGCCCCCAAGTCGCAAACGGCCAAGTAATTGGAATCATTCTCAATTCTTGAGCCGGCACATGAGCACGTCTTGAAAACTTTTGGCAACCATCACATCGTCTGACCAGATCCTCCGCATCAGCATGAGCAGTTAACCAATAAAAGCCATGGCGAAACGCTTTAGCTACCAAAGATTTTGAACCGGCATGGTGACCACAATCTCCTTCGTGGATCTCACGCAAAATTTCACAGCCTTCTTCAGGAGACACACAGCGTTGAAACGCCCCTGATATATTGCAATGATGCAACTCGCCATTGACAATAGTCATGGACTTGGACCACCGGACTATCTGTCGGGCCAGAATCTCATCCTCTGGTAACTCGCCCCGGTTCATGTACGCCAGGTAAGGAAGCGTCCAATCCGGAATGACATGAAGAGCTGCCACCAATAGAGCCTCCAGATCAGGAATATCCAAATCCGCTTCACCAGGGAGCTTGACCGACGGGTTGTGCAGCACATCCAGAAAAACATTGGGCGGGACCGGTTTGCGCTGAGAGCCCAGCCGGCTTAAAGCATCCGCCGCTTCATTCTTCCGTCGGTCCACGTGGTCCACCTGATAGCCTTTAAAATGACCTGCAACAATATCCACCTCACGACGATATGCTTCCATGAGTGGGTCCTTGGAGTCCCAAGTGCCAGACACTTGTTGAGCCACGAGGTCCGAGTCACCGAAGCACTTAACTCGACTTAGGTTCATCTCCTTAGCCATCCGGAGACCATGGAGCAAGGCTTCATACTCAGCTGCATTGTTAGTACAAGGAAACATTAAGCAGAGAACGTAACAAAACATATCACCTCGTGGGGAAGTTAATACGACTCCAGCCCCCGAGCCTTCCAATTGCCTGTATCCGTCAAAATGGATGGTCCAATATGTGTGATCCAGCTTTTCCTCAGGTTCTTGCATTTCCATCCAATCATTGATGAAATCAACCAGTGCTTGAGACTTCACCGCCGTCCAAGGCACATACTTCAATCCGTGCGGCCCAAGCTCTATAGCCCACTTGGCAATCCGGCCAGTTGCTTCCCGGTTCTGGATGATATCCCCCAAAGGAGCAGAACTGACCACCGTAATTGGGTGCCCTTGGAAGTATTACTTAAGCTTCCGGCTTGCCATAAAAACTCCGTACACCAGCTTCTGCCAATGCGGATACCTTTGCTTGGACTCAATGAGTACCTCGCTGATATAATAGACCGGACATTGAACCGGATGCTCCTTACCTGCCTCCTTTTGCTCCACCACAATAGCCACGCTGACCACACGAGCATTAGCAGCAACATATAGCAGTAACGGCTCCCTGTCAACGGGAGCGGCGAGCACAGGCAGATTGGCCAATTGCCGCTTTAAGTCCTCAAATGCTTCATCAGCAGCAGAACTCTAGACGAACTGATCCGTCTTCTTCAACATCTGATACAAAGGGATTGCCTTCTCACCAAGGCGGCTGATAAACCGGCTTAACGCGGCAATCCGGCCTGCCAGGCGTTGAACATCATTGATACACTTCGGTTTAGCCAGGGAGGTGATGGCTGTGATCTTCTCCGGATTAGCCTCAATTCCCCTGTTGGACACCAGAAAACCCAATAACTTGCCCACCGGTACACCAAAGACACACTTGTCCGGATTAAGCATCATCTTGTACATCCTTAGGTTATCAAAGGTTTCCTTCGAATCGTCAACCAGAGTCTCCTTCTCCCTGGACTTAACCACGATATCATCCACATAAGCATGTACATTACGGCCAATCTGCTTGTGAAGACAATTTTGTACACACTGTTGATAAGTTGCCTGGGCACTTTTGAGCCCAAAGGGCATAGACACATAACAGAAGGCTCCAAAGGGAGTTATGAATGCCGTCTTCTCCTGGTCCTTAACTGCCATTTGATCTGATGATAGCCAGAATATGCATCCAAAAAACTTAAACGCTCACAACCCGCCGTAGCATCAATGATTTGATAAATACGGGGGAGGGCAAAAGGATCTGCTGGGCAAGCCTTATTAAGATCTGTGTAATCCACACACATGCGCCAGGTGCCGTTTTTCTTAAGGACTAGCACCAGATTGGCAAGCCACTCAGGGTGAAAAACTTCAACAATAAAACCAGCTGCTAAGAGCCTGGCTACCTCTTCTCCAATCGCCTTGCGTCTTTCTTCGTTAAACCGGCGGAGGAACTATTTCACCCGTTTGTATTTAGGATCCACATTAAGGGTGTGCTCAGCGAGTTGCCTCGGTACACCTGGCATGTCAAAGGGCTTCCATGCAAAAATGTCCCGATTCTCACAGATGAACTCGATGAGCGCGCTTTCCTATTTCGGATCCAAGTTGGCACTAATGCTGAACTGCTTGGACGAATCGCCAGGTACGAAGTCAACAAGCTTAGTTTCTGCTGCCGATTTGAACTTCAGGGCCGGATCATGCTCCGTAGTTGGCTTCTTTAATGGAGTCATGTCCGCCGGATCAACATTGTCCTTATAATGCTTCAGCTCCTCGGTGGCACAAACCGACTCTGCGTAGGCCGCATCTCCTTCCTCGCACTCCAAAGCAATTTTACGGCTTCCGTGAACCGTTATTGTCCCCTTGTGACCCGGCATCTTGAGCTGCAAATACACATAACAGGGTCGTGCCATAAACTTGGCGTAGGCCGGTCGCCCAAACAGGGCGTGATATGGACTTTGGATTTTCACCACTTCAAACGTCAATGTTTCCAACCTGGAATCATGATCTTCTCCAAAGGCCACTTCCAGAGCTATCTTACCAACAGGATATGCTGACTTGCCAGGTACCACACCGTGTAACACCGTATTAGACAGTTTGAGATTTTTATCTGTTAGTCCCATACGATGGAAGGTCTCATAGTACAAGATATTAATGCTGCTCCCTCCATCCATGAGCACTTTGGTGAACTTGTAACCTCCCACCTGAGGCGCCACCACCAGAGCCAACTGACCTGGATTATCAACCTGGGGAGGGTGATCCTCTCTGCTCCATATGATTGGCTGTTCAGACCAGCGTAGATAACGGGGCACGGCCGGTTCAACAGAGTTGACTGTCCAAGCTAGTGGTAAAGACATGGTACTGCCCACTATTCAATTGCTTTGGGTTGCTCTGGTAACCTGACTATTGCTGCTGCTGGTTGTAACCACCCTGGTTGTTTTGATTATTTTGACTGTTATGTCCGCCCGGATTACCGTTAAATCCTGAACCGAAATTTCCTCCACCGTAACCCGGCCCGGATCCTGAGCCACCGCCGGAGCCGTGATCATACCGGAAAGCATTAGAATTCTTGAACTCCTGCATAATGAAGCAATCCTTCCAAAGGTGGTTTGCTGGCACCTCCTTCGTCCCATGTCTTGGATAGGGCTGGCTCAGTAGATAATTTAGGCGGTCCGGGTTAGGGTTGGGTGCCCCACTGCGATTTTTCGGTTTACCCTTGCGTCGCTGGCCATTGTCCTGCGCGTTGGTATTATCCACAAAGTCCATGTTACCATCCGCTTTACGCATGCCTCCACCACCATTGCCTGCCCAGTGATGCTGCTGACCTTTGGAGTTGCTGTTCCTCTTTCCCTTCCTTGCCTTGTCATCATCAGATTCGGGATCCTTGGTACTATCAGAATCAGCATACTTTACCAAAGCAGCCATGAGGGTCCCCATGTCAGTGCAATGGCGCTTCATCCGTCCCAACTTCAGCTTTAGGGGCCCAAACCGGTAGTTTCCTTCTAGGGTTAAGACTGCAGTGTCAGTGTTGATGCGGTCTGATGAATGCAACACTTGTGAGACCCGGCGTACCCAATGAGTCGTCGATTCTCCTTCCTCCTGGACACAGGCAGCTAAGTCTACTATCGACATGGGTGCTTACATGTATCCTTGAAATTATTGATAAACCAGGTTCGTAATTGGGCCCATGAACTGATAGAATTGGCCGGTAAGCTTTTTAACCAAGTGCGGGCCGTTCCTTCAAGCATCATGGTGAAGTATTTCGCACATGCCGCATCATCAACATCCAGCATCTCCATGGCCATCTCATAGCTCTCCACCCATGTCTCTGGGGGTTCATCCGCCGTGTAATTTGGTACCTTGCGCGGGCCCTTGAAATCCTTGGGTAGGCGCACAATGCGTAAAGCAGGAACAAGGCAAGACACCCCCAAAGAGTTAGAAGTAACACCGGGTTCGACCGAAATAGTTGGACGAACCGGCGTAAGCTGCCGAGCCTGATATTGTGCGGCTAACTCGGCCTCCCTGTGTGCTTGGGCCCGGTCCACCACTTCCTGAGCGTTATCAGCACCACCCGCCGGGTTGTTGCCGCGGGGTGCTCCACGTTGTTCATTACTTGACACTGCCGGTTCCTCCATACGCCTGCTATAGCTCCGGCTTGGGCGAGGGGTCGAGTGGATCCGGTCGCGGCTGTACGAGTATGCTTCCTGTTGGTCCAAAGCTGTCCTAAGAAGCTCCTTGACCCGTCGCGTCTCTATCGCCTGCGGTGAGTCACCTTCAATTGGAATGGCCTCCAGCCGTGCAGCAGCGGCGACGAGATTGTCCATTGGGTTGGAGTAGTGACCCGGAGGTGTTGAAAAAGCCCGAGGTATAACGGTGTTTTGACGAGGCGGATCCATCCGACGAGGCTGAACCGGCGCACCGGTCCCAGGAGCTTCCGCCCGGTTTCCTTCTAGCGGATTACTGGTTCCTGCTCCCAGGGTGTTGAAAAGGTCTTTGGCCTTGAAAAGCGGAGGCAAACGGGATCGGTACTTCCTCCTCATGACTTCATGCGACGCGTTCTGGTCCAACATGAGCCTGTAGGCTTGTGCGTCTAGAGCGGCCCGCTCTGTGGCCATCCTGGTATCCTCAGCTGTCAGGTCCGCCTTGGCCTGGGTGATCTGTTCCCTTACCTTTGCAACCTCCGTGTTGTGGACGTCCTGATCCGCCGGATTAACTTCCGCCATAGGCACAACCAATGCATCAAATAGCTCTGATAGAACTTGTGCCGGCGGGCGCAGAGGGCCTCCTGCCCCGGCAGCCGTCGCCGCTGCTGAACCGGAGGTTGTTGCCGCAGCGGTCGAAGAATGAAGTGCTGCTTGTGTGCCGGCCATGAATATTCCAACTCGGTTGGGCAGATCAGACGGGTCCGGAATACTGTCGCCGTTGGAACAGCCCCCAATCCGGCCATCTTGTAGCTGATATAGAGATTCGGTTTCTCCGGTTGATGACTCATCACCGGAGTAAATGACGGTCTCACCGCCAGATCTCGATCCATCCTCATGACCTCCTCCATGGATGACTCCCACGAAGGCACGCTTCATGGCCGGTTTAACCCGGGTAGATCGCGCACGCTGAGCCGTTTCGACGAGGTCGTTGCAGATATCCGGCTCAGGGCCCGGTGCTCCGATCTTGCCGATGAAAATGTGTATGCCACCAAAGGGGGCCTGGTACCTGTACTCAACTGAGCCGGCCTCGGGGCCCCAGCCTGCATCATCGATGTAAAGCTTGCCGCGACGACTCTTAGTCATCCGGCCTACGGCGTAGCCCTCGAGTCCTTCAAAGCGGCCCTCCAAGAACTTGAAACCATCGTGCGATAGCCCCATAGTGGGCGCCAACTGTCGTGGTTTTGTCATGACAGATGTACTAGAGAAAGGACTTAGTCGTGGAGCCATCGCGACGGGTTAGCTTGAAGGGGTTAAAGCGGACACAGGGACGCAAGAGAGTTTATACTAGTTCGGCCCCTTCAATGAAGGTAAAAGCCTACGTCTAGTTGTGATGGAATTGATGGGGTTTCGATGACCAGGGAGCAAACAAGCATCGCCTATGTCTCGAGTTGTTGTCTGTTGTCCTTGAACCGCCGCCGGGTCGTCCCCTTATATACACGGGTGACACCCGTCGGTTCACAGAGTCCCAATACTGGCTCATAGATGTGTCCAGTTTGGTCTCTACTTATTCCTAACTTACAATACAAGTTAAATACCAACGCCGGTTTACGGCTACAGGCCTTGAACCGACTATGGGCCTTGAACCCTCATCTGCCTTCTTGGGCTTTAACATACTTAACTACTGACGAAGTTTAAGCCGGCCCAGATAGGCCGGTTTACGCCCAGTAGTGATATCCCCAACAGTGATGGGTTGGATGAGATTCACCATGTAATCGAGTTAGTTTTGTTAGGGTTTGATCCCTAGTATCCACTATGTTCTGAGATTGATGTTGCTATGACTTTGCTATGCTTAATGCTTGTCACTAGGGCCTGAGTGCCATGATTTCATATCTGAACCTATTATGTTTTCATCAATATATGAGAGTTCTAGATCCTATCTTGCAAGTCTATAGGCACCTATTATGTGTTATGATCCGCTAACCCCGAAGTGACAATAATCAGGATACTTACGGGTGATGACCGTAGTTTGAGGAGTTCATATATTCACTATGTGCTAATGCTTTGTTCCGGTTCTCTATTAAAAGGAGGCCTTAATATCCCTTAGTTTCCGTAAGGACCCCGCTGCCACGGGAGGGTAGGACAAAAGATGTCATGCAAGTTCTTTTCCATAAGCATGTATGACTATATTTTGAATACATGCCTACATTACATTGACGAATTGGAGCTAGTTCTGTGTCACCCTATGTTATGACTGTTACATGATGAACCGCATCCGGTATAATTATCCATCATTGATCCGATGCCTACGAGCTTTCCTTATACTGGTTCACGCTTATTTACTTTCCTTTGCTATTGTTACAATCACTACAAAATACCAAAAACATTACTTTGCTTTCATTACTCTTTTGTTACCGTTACAATCACTATCATATTACTTTGCTGCAGATACTAAGTTTCCAGGTGTGGTTGAATTGACAACTCAGCTGCTAATACTTGAGAATATTCTTTGGCTCCCCTTGTGTCGAATCAATAAATTTGGGTTGAATACTCTACCCTCGAAAGCTGTTGTGATCCCCTATACTTGTGGGTTATCAGTCCCCAACACACCCAATAAAATGGTAAATTGTATAGGTGCACTAGTTCGGTGAAGAGATGGTGATACAAGTGGTATATGGATAGTAGATAATAGTTTTTTTAATCTGAAAATATAAAAACAGCAAGGTAACTAATGATATAAGTGAGCGTAAACGGTATTGCAATGTGCTGAAACAAGGCCTAGGGTTCATACTTTCGCTAGTGCAAGTTCCCTCAACAATAATAACATAATTGGATCACATAACTATCCCTCAACATGCAACAAAGAGTCACTCCAAAGTCACTAATAGCGGAGAACAAACGAAGAGATTATGGTAGGGTATGAAACCACGTCAAAGTTATTCTTTGCAATCAATCCGTTGGGCTATTCCTATAAGTGTCACAAACAGCCCTAGAGTTCGTACTAGAATAACACCTTAAGACACAAATCAACCAAAACCCTAATGTCACCTTGATACTCCAATGTCACCTCAAGTATCCGTGGGTATGATTATATGATATGCATCACACAATCTCAGATTCATCTATTCAACCAACACATAGGACCTCAAAGAGTGCCCCAAAGTTTCTACCGGAGAATCATGACGAAAACGTGTGCCAACCCCTATGCACAGGTTCATGGGCGGAACCCGTAAGTTGGTCACCGAAACATACATCAAGTGAATCACATGATATCCCATTGTCACCACAGATATCCACGGCAAGATATACATCAAGTGTTCTCAAATCTTTAAAGACTCAATCCGATAAGATAACTTCAAAGGAGAAACTCAATCCATTACAAGAGAGTAGAGGGGGGAGAAAACTGTTGGGGAACGTAGTAATATAAAAATTTCCTACGCACACTCAAGATCATGGTGATGCATAGCAACGAGAGGGGAGAGTGTGTTCACGTACCCTCGTAGACCGAAAGCGTAAGCATTAGCACAACGCGGTTGATGTAGTCGTACATCTTCACGATCCGACCGATAAAGTACCGAACGCACGACACCTCCGAGTTATGCACATGTTCAACTCGATGACGTCCCTCAAACTCCGATCCAGCCGAGTGTTGAGGGAGAGTTTTGTCAGCACGACGGCGTGGTGACGATGATGATGTTCTACCGACGCAGGACTTCGCATAAGCACCGCTACGATATGATCGAGGTGGATTATGATGGAGGGGGCACCACACACGGCTAAGAGATCAAGAGATCAATTGTTGTGTCTTTGGGGTGCCCCTGCCCCCGTATATAAAGGAGTGGAGGAGGGGGAGGGCCGACCCTCTCTATGGCGCGCCCTAGGGGAGTCCTACTCCCAGAGTAGGATTGCCCCTTTCCTAGTAGAACTAGGAGCCCTTCCAAGTAGTAGGAGTAGGAGGGAAGGAAAGGGAAGGGAAAAGGAGAAGGAAGGAAGGGGGCGCCCCCTCCCTAGTCCAATTCGGACCAGCCCATGGGGAGGGGTGCGGTCACCCTTTGAGACCTTTCTCTCCTTTCCCGTATGGCCCATTAAGGCCCAATATGAATTCCCGTAACTCCCCGTACTCCCAAAAATACCCGAATCACTCGGAACCTTTATGATGTCTGAATATAGTCGTCCAATATATCGATCTTTATGTCTCGACCATTTCGAGACTCCTCGTCATGTCCCCGATATCATCTGGGACTCCGAACTCTTTCGGTACATCAAAACATATAAACTCATAATATAATCGTCATCAAACTTTAAGCGTGCGGACCCTACGGGTTCGAGAACTATGTAGACATGACCGAGACACGTCTCCGGTCAATAACCAATAGCGGAACCTGGATGCTCATATTGGCTCCCACATATTCTACGAAGATCTTTATCGGTCAAACCTCATAACTACATACGTTGTTCCCTTTGTCATCGGTATGTTACTTGCCCGAGATTCAATCGTTGGTATCTCAATACCTAGTTCAATCTCGTTACCGGTAAGTATCTTTACTCGTTCCGTAATACATCATCCCGCAACTAACTCATTAGTTGCAATGCTTGCAAGGCTTATGTTGATGTGCATTACCGAGTGGGCCCAGAGATACCTCTCCAACAATCAGAGTGAGAAATCCTAATCTCGAAATACGCCAACCCAACAAGTACCTTCGGAGACACCTGTAGAGCACCTTTATAATCACTCAGTTACGTTGTGACGTTTGGTAGCACATAAAGTGTTCCTCCGGTAAATGGGATTTGCATAATCTCATAGTCATAGGAACATGTATAAGTCATGTAGAAAGCAATAGCAACAAACCAAATGATCAAGTGCTATGCTAACGGAATGGGTCAAGTCAATCACATCATTCTCTAATGATGTGACCCCGTTAATCAAATGACAACTCATGTCTATGGCTAGGAAACTTAACCATCTTTGATTCAACGAGCTAGTCAAGTAGAGGCATACTAGTGACACTCTGTTTGTCTATGTATTCACACATGTATTATGTTTCCGGTTAATACAATTCTAGCATAAATAATAAACATTTATCATGAAATAAGGAAATAAATAATAACTTTATTATTGCCTCTAGGGCATATTTCCTTCAGTCTCCCACTTGCACTAGAGTCAATAATCTAGTTCACATCGCCATGTGATTTAACATCAATAGTTCACATTACCATGTGATTAACACCCATAGTTCACATCGTCATGTGACCAACACCCAAAGGGTTTACTAGAGTCAATAATCTAGTTCACATCGCTATGTGATTAATACCCAAAGAGTACTAAGGTGTGATCATGTTTTGCTGGTGAGGGAAGTTTAGTCAACGGGTCTGCCACATTCAGATCCGTATGTATTTTGCAAATTTCTATGTCAACAATGCTCTGCACGGAGCTACTCTAGCTAATTACTCCCACTTCCAATATGTATCCAGATTGAGACTTTGAGTCATCTGGATCACTGTCAAAACTTGCATCGACGTAACCCTTTACGACGAACCTTTTGTCACCTCCATAATCGAGAAACATATCCTTATTCCACTAAGGATAATTTTGACCAATGTCCAGTGATCTACTCCTAGATCACTATTGCACTCCCTTGCCAAACTCAGGGCAGGGTATACAATAGGTCTGGTACACAGCATGGCATACTTTATAGAACCTATGGCTGAGGCATAGGGAATGACTTTCATTCTCTCTCTATCTTCTGTCGTGGTCGGATTTTGAGTCTTACTCAACTTCACACCTTGTAACACAGGCAAGAACTCCTTCTTTGACTGTTCCATTTTGAACTACTTCAAAATCTTGTCAAGGTATGTACTCATTGAAAAACTTATCAAGCGTCTTGATCTATCTGTATAGATCTTGATGCTCAATATGTAAGTAGCTTCACCGAGGTCTTTCTTTGAAAAAAGCCCTTTCAAACATTCCTTTAGGCTTTCCAAAATAATTCTACATTATCTCCGATCAACAATATGTCATTCACATATACTTATCAGAAATGCTGTAGTGCTCCCACTCACTTTTCTTGTAAATACAGGCTTCACCGCAAGTCTGTATAACACTATATGCTTTGATCAACTTATCAAAGCGTATATTCCAACTCCGAGATGCTTGCACCAGTCCATAGATGGATCGCTGGAGCTTGCATATTTTGTTAGCACTTTTAGGATTGACAAAACCTTCTGGTTGCATCATATACAACTCTTCTTTAATAAATCCATTAACGAATGCAGTTTTGTTTATCCATTTGCCAGATTTCATAAAATGCGGCAATTGCTAACATGATTCGGACAGACTTAAGCATAGATACGAGTGAGAAACTCTCATTGTAGTCAACACCTTGAACTTGTCGAAAACCTTTTTATGACAATTCTAGCTTTGTAGATAGTAACACTACTATCAGCGTCCGTCTTCCTCTTGAAGATCCATTTAATCTCAATGGCTCGCAGATCATTGGGCAAGTCAATCAATGTCCATACTTTGTTCTCATACATGGATCCCATCTCAGATTTCATGGCTTCAAGCCATTTCGCGGAATCTGGGCTCATCATCGCTTCCTCATAGTTCGTAGGCTCGTCATGGTCAAGTAACATGACCTCCAGAACAGGATTACCGTACCACTCTGGTGCGAATCTCACTCTGGTCTACCTACGAGGTTTCGGTAGTAAGTTGATCTGAAGTTACATGATCATCATCATTAGCTTCCTTACTAATTGGTGTAGTAGTCACAGGAACAAATTTCTGTGATGAACTACTTTCCAATAAGGGAGCAGGTACAGTTACCTCATCAAGTTCTACTTTCCTCCCACTCACTTCTTTCGAGAGAAACTCCTTCTCTAGAAAGGATCCATTCTCAGCAATGAATATCTTGCCTTCGGATCTGTGATAGAAGGTGTACCCAACATTTTCTTTTGGGTATCGTATGAAGAGGCACTTCTCCGATTTGGCTTTGAGCTTATCAGGTTGAAATTTTTTTACATAAGCATTGCAACCTCAAACTTTAAGAAATGACATCTTAGGTTTCTTGCCAAACCATAGTTCATATGGTGTCGTCTCAACAGATTTAGATGGTGCCCTATTTAACGTGAATGTAGTTGTCTCTAATGCATAACCCCAAAATGATAGCGGTATATCAGTAAGAGACGTCATAGATCGCACCATATCTAATAAAGTACGGTTACGACGTTCAGACACACCATTACACTGTGGTGTTCCAGGTGGCATGAGTAGTGAAACTATTTCACATTGTTTTAACTGAAGGCCAAACTCGTAACTCAAATATTTTACTTCTGCGATCATATCGTAGAAACTTTTATTTGTTGTTACGATGATTCTCCACTTCACTCTGAAATTCTTTGAACTTTTCAAATGTTTCAGACTTGTGTTTCATCAAGTAGATATACTCATATTTGCTCAAATCATCTGTGAAGATCAGAAAAATAATGATACCTGCCGTGAGCCTCAATATTCATCGGACCAAATACATCAGTATGTATGATTTCCAACAAATCAGTTGCTCGCTCCATTGTTCCGGAGAACGGAGTCTTAGTCATCTTGCCCATGAGGCATGGTTCGCAAGCATCAGCTGATTCATAATCAAGTGATTCCAAAATCCCATCAGCATGGATTTTCTTCATGCGCTTTACACCAATATGACCTAAACGGTAGTGCCACAAATAAGTTGCACTATCATTATTAACGGTAGATGTCTATACTCAGACATGTTAAGCTTCCGCATGTGCTTTGACTTGTATGCTCTGAATGTTGGGTCATGAGACCCATGTTTGTAATATCTTGCTCTTCGGAGCCTAATGAATAAATACTTTGAGTCGTAGAGTCTTGTTGTGATGCCATGTTGTGTTGCACATATTGAGCATATTGTGTGTATGATTGAAATGCTTGGTATGTGTGGGATCCGACAACCCAGTTGTTTATCCTTGGTAGCCTCTCTTATGGGGAAATGTAGTCTTGTGCTTCCATGAGCCATAGTAGTCCGCTACAGCCCGGTTCACCAGAGTCCTGCTAGCCCAACACTACTGCTCCGGAACACTTGACTGGCCGGCATGTGATTCACTTTGTTCCTGTGTCTGTCCCTTCGGGGAAATGTCACGCGGTGACATCCGGAGTCCTGCCTAGCCTGCTACAGCCCGGTTCACCGGAGTCCTGTTACCCCAGTGCTACAGCCCGGATTCGCACGCTGCTGACGGACATGCTCGATGTTGCTTCATGTATGCCTGTCCCTGTAAGTTAGTGCCACTTTGGGTTCACGACTAGTCATGTCGGACTTGGTTCTCTGTCATATGGATGCTAGCGACACTATCATATACGTGAGCCAAAAGACGCAAACGGTCCCGGGCCATAGTAAGGCGACACCCGTGGGAATACCGTGTGTGAGGCCGCAAAGCGATATGAGGTGTTACATGCTAGATCGATGTGACTTGGAATCGGGGTTCTGACAACTTTGGTATCAGAGCCTGACTGCCTATAAGATTACCAAGCCATACTGGTCGAAGTTGAGTCTAGAAATGCTTTAGTCATATAAGGGAATTGATTGTGGAAGGGAACATAAGGCTCTTTTTACTCCTTTACCTTATGCCCTTCTGATCTGAGTCACCCTCTTCTTTTCTATGGGGATTAAGAACTAGGATCTCTCTTCTATCTCTCAGGATGACGTGTTACTAAACCGTAGTTGCCTAGGATTGTTGGATTTAATCCTCAGTCCAGTTTTTACTACTCCAGTGTGTCGTTAGTTGGATTTGGAAACATGATATTGCGATGTTAAGTGGTTATGCCACCATTTTGCAGGATGTCTCAAATCTTTTCGAGCATTTACAGCCGTTATGCTGTCCGAATCATCCCAGGTTTCCAAACAATCTGATGCACTTGCAAATCTTTCCTCCATCTTTCCGTTGTATTTTTGGGCCAGATTAAGCACACTAATCGGTGTGTTGAGGTACTCCGTTGCCTTGACGTGTATGTTGGAGTTAGTATTATGACCCTAGGTGTCTTAGGGAGTCACCTAGTAATCTAGCCATCTTTTGTGTTCCCAGTGTGATGATTCTGGCCATCATTCTCGAAAGCATCCCGTGATGCAATTTAGTTAGTAGGCTTTCTATTCCTGGGTTCTTGAACCCGAGATTCACCCTACTTACTTCATGTTGATAGTGTTTGCTAGTTCCTTTAGGATATTAGTAACCTTGTGATAGCCCTCGAGATCTGTGGTATTCCTTCTTCCAAATACCATGAACCATTATGGCAGAAGATCTTTGAACCAATGATCACAACAAGAGTGCTCTTGATGAGGTCTCCATTCTATGCTGTGACTCTGCCAGTTCTACCTTTCTGCATGCATATTCCGAAAGAAATATGTTGAGCTTTATTCGACATATTAATCTACGCATCTGCAACTTAGAAAGATATATGTCCCCTTGAGTTGTCCCTCTTCATTTGTATTCTGACCATCATCTATCAATTGATAGTCAAGAGTATGCGTGCATTCGTTCATCGGTGCCTATCATTCTTGTGGTCCGTCAAGCCATTCTATTCCGGAATGACTAGGAGAAACAAACTCCAGTACCTTATCCATTTCTAGGATTGGGTCAAAGCAGATGTAATCCGTAGATCCAAATGCCAATCTAGCTTTTGCTCTGTTCTACCGTGGAGTGTCACCTTCTCTCTTATCAAGAATGTCATGAGAATTGCACCACCTCTTATGAATTCTTGATTTAGCGATACTTCCTGCCATCATTGTTCATTCTTTGGTTCCGTGTTGTTTTAACCGGAATGCCGACATGTGAATTGTGATGTGTGAAATCAATACTCTGAGCAACTCGTTGCTTTGTAGTAAATGGACAATATTCTCATTCTTAGCGTGTTGGTTATTGAATCATCATCCTAAGATTGATCGTGCTACCTAGTCCATATTTTTGGTGCACACTTCGATCAATGAGTTGGGATTGTGCCAACCCCTTGCTTATTTGATCATATTGTCTTGCCCTGAAAAGCAAGATTGTTCTCGAGCTTAAAAACATATCGGTGGTTCGTGATTTTCTGATTATCTTCTTGGAAGTATCACCAGGTTGTCCCCTGACTGTTATGTTGAGCTCGTGATTAAGTTGGTTTCTTGCAAACCACCCCTTATCCAAGAATCTATGTTGGATACCCCCTGAGCTAGTTGTCTAAGCTGAACAACAACTTGGAGAGTTGGAAGATAAAGCTTTGTCTGACTTAGTTCATCTCTAAGGGATATATTTGGTGTGTGTGTGTTGAAGAAAGATGATATCTTCGTCGATTGGTCCTCGTGATCAGTTATTGGATCTATTGTCTTGTACAAACTTTGATTTGAGTGTGGGCTATCCTCAAATCAAATAAGAACCAATGATGTTCATAATGTTGTCTTACTCGTGGTTGATCCCTCGAGCATACACCATTACATCCTTTGGTCTGACCAATGCTATCACCATGTTCACTTAGTTGTGGAATTCCATCTATATGGAAGCCTGGATGGTTTGTTATTGAGCCCATTGACAACATTTCCATCGTGTCCATGATTCATGTTGAACATCTAAGTTAGTGTTGGAAACTTTTGAAAGCATTTTCTTCGTGCTAGCTCATGAAGTTTATGTTTGACGGAAGAAGTGACTTCCTCTAATTAACGTGCACATGATGCAAGTTGCCGCCGTGAACTTGAGAAAGTTTGTTTCGCTTCCTCTAGAATCATCCCAAGTCAGTCATGCATATGTGCGAAGTATTCTGTGGTCTGGAGACTTGCAACCTTCATTCTATATGAATCCCTAGCACACCAAGCCACTGATTGACTTGTTCAAGGAAAATAAGTCTATGCTTGGGATCTAATCCATGGACTTTTGTAAAGACTTCTAAATCCTTGATGATGGATCCTAACCAGAACTCGGTAGTGTTTTTATCATAAGACTTCTACGTGGTCATGTTTGTCTTGGACAATGTGTTCACATGTGTGTAGCAGAACCAGCTCATGTTTTGGAGCTTGCCATCGTAGTTCATTTCTTGAGAATCTCGCAACGTCATCTCATCGGTTTGTGTTGCAAACTTTCTTTCTAGAAATGATGTCTGAAATATCCCGTTACCAACCAGATCTGAATCTCAGGCAGATATGATGGTTGGAACATTCCCAGCATTTGCATTTTGTTCCCAGCTTGCACCCGTCCTTGTGACATTTTACTATGGGCTGCCTTCTTAGTAATTCTTGTTCAGGATCATCTTCAGAAGTTGTCCTAACATGGGTTCCATCCATTTTTTGATGATGAGCAAAATCATCCATTGCGTTGTCTTCAACAAGGTAGTCCACATCATCCATTCTAGTCTGAGTATGCCATCCTTTCGAACTTCTTCAAACGATCAGTTGTGAATTGTCTTAGGCTGGTATGGAGAGTATCAATGATTTCTGTATCGAAAGTAATTCTTTTTGCCACTTAAGGGAATAATTCTATGAGCCAGCTTCCTCTAAGATGTCTCGTTATGGTATCATGGCACCTCAACTCCTCACTACGTTGACAACCGTTCACCACCTTCTTAAGTGTGAAATTGTTGCCTACCTAGTGAATCTTCATCATCTGTTTCACTCCATCCCTCGGGATTTATGCTTCGTGTCTCAGCTCGAGAGATGTTTCAACGTCTCACTCCATGAGTTGATCTTGAGTTGCTCGATCTTTGAGAAGATCATTTTCTGTAGAGTTTCCTTCCGTCGTCATCGTGTTGGATGAAGATCTCGAAGCCAAAGACGTCAAGAGCAATGTGATTTAATATATTGGTATCTTCGAGAAGGGCAGTTGGACCGAGAAGACTGTGATAGTTTTGTGACCCCTCTATCTTCTTACTCCACTTCTTGAATCTCGGGACGAGATTCTTGTTTAGTAGGGGCGAGTTGTCACAGCCCTAGATTAATTGTGTGCAATAGTTGCATTTGCATCCATGCATCATGGCAATCTTTCCTTAAACCTGAAATGGGGATTAACAAACCCTAGCACTCCTTTGAAAACTAGGGTCAACCAAAAGAATATTTTTCAATGAACCCAAAAATGCCTTAATTAATGTTTGATAATTTTGGCAAGGGTTTTGATCCAAGCCAAAAATAGTGAACATTTTTAGGGAATTATTTGGGCTTTGATTTAATCCACTAATGTATTTGAGTTGGAGCAAATAAATCCTATAAATATTTTTATTGCTCCAATAATTCTGAAACTTCTTGTGGAGCTCTGGGTTAAACCATTTTGCATCCACGATTATTTCCAGAAGCTGCAAACATAATTTGGTTAGCAAACCAAATTCAAAACATCTGCAGAAATTAGAAAAGAGAAATAAGAGAGAAGGAGAGAAGTACTTGGGCCTTACCTGCTACTATAGCTCGCCCAGTCGAGCCGGCCCAGTCCACCTCCTCAGCGCCAGTCTTCTTCAACCTCGTGCCAGAAGGCACGAGGGCGCGTGCTCGCTGCACGCTGGCCACGCGCCGCGCCACCTCCTGCTTCCCGCCGCTCCCCGACGCGCCTGTGAGCGCCACACACTCCCCCTGGTTCCCCTCCTACTCTTCCCCCGTCCCCACCCGCTTCTCTGTCTCTCCCCCTCGCCCATTCCCCACCATGGCCGAAGCCTCCATGGACGCACCGCCGCCGTTCGGCACTGCCATCGACCTCCCCACGCCCATCCAGCTATGCCACAAGCTCCGCCTCGACCCCCGCGTCCTCTGCACCAATCCAGGCGCTGCCAGGAGCTTCGTGACGACGACCCCGAGCTCTTCTTCCTCCTCAGACCCGTGGATCATCGCCGGTCGATTCGCGCCATCGAGGACGTCCCCAAGCCCCCTGAGCCGTTCTACGCCTTCCTTGTGAGCTCCTGCTCCTTCCCCCATGCTCTCCCCCTCCGTTCCTCTCCACTAGCTCGTTTTCCGTCGGAGCCGAGAGCTTCCGCCCGCCGGCCATGAAGCTGCTGTGGCTAGAGCGAGTTTCGCTCGCGTCCGAGCACTCGTATGTGCTCAGGGAGCTCCCAGGAGCCCAACACGGCCATCAGCTCACTCGCCAGCGCACTGTAGTCCTCGCGCCCGTGGAGCCGTAGCTCCGGCCACTGCCTTGCTCGCCGCCGACGCTGCTCCCGGCCACCTCGCAGCCTCTCGTCCTGTCCTTTGGATGCGGACGAGCAAGAGCTCCTCCCCTGTGTGCTCAGCGCGCCAAACCACCGCCCGGAGCTCAAATCCGAGCCGCGCCACCGTCGTTTTGGTCGCCGCCGGCCAGGCTCCGGCGACTACCGACGTGTCCGTCATTAGACACTAATGACCCTGCTGATTAACCCCCCTGAGTCACTGACACCTGGGCCCCACATTTTAGCTAACCATAGTTTATTTCTTTGTTTAGCTTAAACTAACCACAGTGGCCCCACACGTCAGCGTTGACCTGCTGACGTGGCCATTGACCAGGCCCACCTGTCAGCCGCACAACACAGCCCTGGGTTACTGACCAGTGGACCCCACTGGTCAGGTTTGACCTGGACCGCCTCTGTTGACTTGCTGACATCACAGTGACGCAATGCTGACGTAGTTAATAATTTTCTGGATTTAAAATAATTAGAAAATTCCAGAAAATGCCCAAAACTTCTAAAAATCATAGAAAATTATCTATAACTCCAAATAAGATAAATTATATATGAAAAATTATCAGAAGAATTCAAGGAATCCATTTGTACCATTTACATGCATGTTTGAGCAAGTTAACCTCACTGTTTAGGATGAAACATGATTAGGGCAAATTTCATAATAGGTTTGGAGTTGGAATTTGATGTAGTTTTGAATTCCACTTCAATTAAAATGACTTTCTGTTGCATTAGCCCAAATCATAGCATATTTCCATGTCATGATCATGCATCATATTGTTGCATTGCATTGATTGTATTCTTCCTTGTTTGCCGGTAATTGCCCCCTCTCAGTAGACGATGTTTCCGATGATGTGATCGATGACACCGATGAAGAGCTATACTATCTTCAGCAGTGCCAGGCAAGCAAAACCCCCTTGTTCATTCCGATACAGTCCCACTCTCTCGCTCCTGCTCTCTTTTACTGCATTAGGACAACACCGTTTCAACTATTACATGCTATGGTAGCTGAACCCCTTTCCTCTGCATGACCTGTCATTGCCACAGTAAATAGATGAAACCCACTAGCATGAGTAGGAATTGTTTGAGCCCTGATGTGCCTACTCATTCATGCTTGTTTGTCATGTCTGCTACTGCTTAGAGTTGAGTCAGGTCTGATTCATCGGGGATGAATCGGAGGTGTGTGTGAACATGTCCTACTGTTGAGAGCTAAGTGTGTGAAAACGATTTGGTAAAGGTAGCGGTGAGAGGCCATGTAGGAGTACATGGTGGGTTGTCTCATTGCAGTCGTCCTCAGGAACTGAGTCCTGTGTTTGTGATCCATGAACAGTTACTACCACACATTGGGCTCCGGGCGCTCCAAGCTCTCTCGACTTATTAATCAACCTGATCTCTGTCCAGGAGTTGCAACTAGTTTCTGGTGTTTGTAGGTAGTGTTAGTAGTCTACCAAGTGTCACCTGGTACAGGTGGGCTTGGGATAGACTAGGCACAGTGGCCCGGTGTACCAAGTGGCACCCGGATGGTGGGCTTGGGAACCCTGTACACATCATTTAGGGCCGTGAGCGACACCCCGACCGGATCTCCTTGCGGATGGAACCCGAATAGGCGATAAACCTGGATGAGAGACTTGTGTGATTAGTCAGGTCATGGCCGACTCCCTCACCAGGCTTCCATGACGTGTACATGGTGGTAAGTGGCGAGAGCGTGTGTGAAGAAGTACACCCCTGCAGGGTTATCATTATCTATTCGAATAGCCGGATTCCTTGGATATGGAAACTTGGACCCCTTGCATAGTTCATAGACAAGTGAAAGTGGATACTCTAAAACTCGCAAGATAAGCATGAGTGCTATGGATGGCGTTCTCGCAGGGAGACGGGAGCGGATCCATAGTGGTTTATTGGTATGGTGAATTTGTGGACTCGTGTGCGCCACCTCAAAAGAGTTACTTGCAGTCGTAGTTCAGGTTAGCCACTGAGTCAAAGCTGGCTTGCTGCAGTCAAACTCCACCACCCCCTTTTGTTGATAATGATGCATATGTAGTTAGTTCTAATGTAAGTCTTGCTGAGTACATTTGTACTCACGTTTTCTTAATTTATGTTTTGCAGAGAGACTACAGTCTCGCTAGTAGTTCCGCGTGGACTTCGATGTTTAGCTTGTTACCTCAGCTACGATCTTGTACCTTCGGAGGGTCTTGTAGATAGTCAGGCTTCTCAGCCTTTTTCAGTTGTAGATGTCTGTACTCAAACATGTTAAGCTGCCGCATGTGCTTTGACTTGTATGCTCTGAATGTTGGGTCATGAGACCCATGTTTGTAATATCTCGCTCTTTGGAGCCTAATGAATAAATACTTTGAGTCGTAGAGTCTTGTTGTGATGCCATGTTGTGTTGCACATATTGAGCATATTGTGTGTATGATTGAAATGCTTGGTATGTGTGGGATCCGACAACCTAGTTGTTTATCCTTGGTAGCCTCTCTTATGGGGAAATGTAGTCTTGTGCTTCTATGAGCCATAGTAGTCCGCTACAGCCCGGTTCACCAGAGTCCTACTAGCCCAGCACTACTGCTCCGGAACACTTGACTGGCCGGCATGTGATTCACTTCGTTCCTGTGTCTGTCCCTTCGGGGAAATGTCACCCGGTGACATCCGGAGTCCTGCCTAGCCTGCTACAGCCTGGTTCACCAGAGTCCTGTTAGCCCATTGCTACAGCCCGGATTCGCATGCTGCTGACCGACATGCTCGATGTTCATTCATGTATGCCTATCCCTGTAAGTTAGTGCCACTTTGGGTTCACGACTAGTCTTGTCGGCCCGGGTTCTCTGTCATATGGATGCTAGCGACACTATCATATACGTGAGCCAAAAGACGCAAACGGTCCCGGACCATAGTAAGGCGACACCCGTGGGAATACCGTGCGTGAGGCCGCAAAGTGATATGAGGTGTTACATGCTAGATCGATGTGACTTGGAATCGGGGTTCTGACAATCTGGTGCCTGCAACTCCGTCCAATCATTGATGAAGTCCATGAGCGCTTGGGATTTGATCGCTGTGCGAGGTATATATTTGAGCCCGTGAGGTCCAAGCTCAATAGCCCACTTGGCAATCCGGCCAGTTGCTTCTCTGTTTTGAATGATATCTCCCAGAGGGGCTGAACTGACCACTGTGATAGGATGGCCCTGGAAATATTGTTTAAGCTTCCGGCTTGCCATAAACACTCCATATACCAGCTTCTGCCAATGTGGATACCTCTACTTTGATTCAATGAGCACTTCACTGATATAATAAACCGGCCGTTGAACCGGATACTCCTTTCCAACTTCCTTGCGCTCCAGCACAATAGCCACGCTAACAGCTTGGGCATTAGCAGCCACATATAGCAATAACGGTTCTTTATCGATCGGGGCTGCAAGCACATGCGGTTCAACTAACTGCCTCTTCAGATCCTCAAACTCTTTATCAGCCGCCTCGCTCCAGACAAAATCATCTGTTTTCTTCAGCATCTGATATAAAGGAATAGCCTTCTCCCCAAGACGACTGATAAACCGGATCAAAGCCGCAATCCGGCCGGCCAAACGTTGAACGTCATTGATACACGTCAGTTTAGCCAAAGATCTAATTGCTGAGATTTTTTCCGGATTAGCCTCAATGCCTCTGTACGATACCAGAAATCCCAAGAGTTTGCCTGCCGGGACACCAAAGACACACTTTTCCGGATTGAGCATCATCTTCTAAACTCGGAGGTTTTCAAAGTTTTCTCTCAAATCATCTATCAATGTTTCCTCCTTTCTGGATTTTATCACAATATCATCCACATATGCATGAACATTACGCCCAATTTGCTTATGAAGACAATTCTGAACATAACATTGATAAGTCGCCTGGGCACTCTTAAGTCCAAAGGGCATGGAGATATAGCAGAAGGCTCCAAAGGGAGTGATGAAAGCTGTCTTCTCCTGGTCCTTAGCTGCCATTTTGATCTGATGATAACTAGAATAAGCATCCAGAAAACACAAACGGTCACAAACCGCCGTAGCATCAATGATCTGATCAATACGAGGGAGGGCAAAGGGGTCTGCAGGTCAAGCTTTGTTCAAGTTTGTTTAATCTACACACATACGCCAAGTGCCGTTTTTCTTAAGAACCAGCATCGGATTAGCCAACCACTCTGGGTGAAAGACCTCCATGATAAACCGTGCGGCCAACAATCAAGCTACCTCTTCACCAATAGCCTTGCTCCTTTCTTCATTGAAGCGGTGGAGAAACTCCGGACCGGTTTAAACTTAGGATCAACATTAAGTGTGTGCTCAGCGAGTTCCCTCGGTATACCTGGCATGTCAGAAGGTTTCCATGCAAAGATGTCCCAGTTCTCACGGATGAACTCGATGAGCGCGCTTTCCTATTTGGGATCCAGGTTAGCACTAATACTAAACTGTTTGGATGAATCGCCAGGAACAAAGTCAACCATCTTAGTATCTGTGGCCGATTTAAACTTCAACGCTGGATCGTGTTCCGTAGTTGGATTTTTCAAATAAGTCATATCTGCCGGATCAACTTGGTCTTTATAAAACTTCAGCTCCTCCGTGGCACAAACCGACTCAGCATAAGCCATGTCACCTTCCTCACATTCCAAAGCGATCTTCCTGCCCCCATGTACTGTGATGGTCCCCTTATGACCTGGCATTTTAAGCTGCAGATAAACATAACACGGCCTTGCCATGAACTTAGCGTAAGCCGGCCACCCAAACAAAGCGTGATACTGACTTTTGATTTTCACCACCTCAAAAGTCAATGTTTCTGATCTTGAATCATGATCATCTCCAAAAGCCACCTCTAAGGCTATCTTGCCCACCGGATATGCAGACTTACCAGGCACCACACCATGAAAAACGGTATTTGACGGTTTAAGATTCTTATCTGTCAACCCCATACGGCGGAAGGTATCATAATATAGAATGTTGATACTACTCCCCCCATCCATGAGTACCTTAGTGAACTTGTATCCCCCAACTTGAGGGGCCACCACTAAAGCCAGATGACCCGGATTGTCAACCCGGGGGGGGGGGGGGGGTGATCCTCTCTACTCCACAAAATGGGTTGCTCGGACCAGCACAAATACTGAGGTACCACCGGTTCAACAGTGTTTACTGCCCTCTTTTGAAGCTTCTGATCATGCTTACACAAGCTAGTGGTGAAGACATGATACTGCCCACTATTTAACTGCTTAGGATTGCTCTGATAACCCGGCTGCTGCTGCTACTGGCTCCCCTGATGGTTGTAACCTCCCTGGTTTCCCTGATTCCCTTGATTGTTGTATCCGGTTTGATTGCCCTGAAATCCTGAACTGGAACAGCCACCTCCGTAACCCGGCCCGTGGAAACCACCTCCTGAACCGCTAGGCGGGCCATTATCATACTGAAACATATTGGAGTTTTTAAAATCTCGCATGATATAACAATCCTTCCAAAGATGCGATGCTGGCTTCTCCTTGGATCCATGCTTTGGGCATGGTTGATTTAACAGGCGCTCCAAATTGGGGCCTGAACCGCCACCTCTCTGAGGCTGCTTACCCTTACGGTGCTGACCATTCTCCTGACATTGGTTTTAGCCACAAAGTCCAAACTGTTGTCGGCCTTGCGCTTACCATTGTTGCCATGGCCTACCGGATTATGCTGCTGCCCCTTGGTGTTGCCGTTCTTTTTCCCTTTCCCCGGTTTGTCCTCCTCTGAGTCAGGGTCTTTGGTAGTATCCGAATCGGCGTATTTAACCAAAGCGGCCATAAGCGTCGACATATCATTGCAGTGACGTTTGAGCCTTCCTAACTTCTGTTTGAGCGGCAAAAAATGGCAATTGCCCTCCAAAGTTAGTACTGCGGTATCTGCATTGATACGATCCGATGAATGCAAAATTGCTGAGACCCGCTTTACCTAATGGGTCATGGACTCCCCCTCCTCTTGGACACAAGCGGCCAGATCCACAATTGACATGGGCTGCTTACAAGTATTTTTGAAGTTCTAGATAAACCGGTGCTTTAATTCGGCCCATGATCCGATAGAGTTAGTTGGTAAGCTCTTCAACCAAGTACGAGCTGTTCCTTCCAACATCATGGTGAAGTATTTAGCACATACTGCTTCATCCACATCCAACATCACCATTGCCATCTCGTAGCTTTCAACCCACGCATCTGGTTCCAGATCGGCAGTGTAATTGGGTACTTTACGAGGTCCTTTGAAATCCTTGGGCAGTCTCACATTACACAAATCAGGGGTAAGGCACGGCACCCCTAAGGAACTGAATACCACCCCTGGTTCGACTGAAGCGGTGCGATGAACCGGAGTAGGTTGACGGGCTCCGTGCAGAGCTGCTAACTCGGCCTCCCGACGTGCGCGACCATGATCCACCACATCCTGCACATTGGCACCTCCCCCTGCCGGGTTGTGTCCTCACGGCGAGTTACGACGACGTGCAGTACTTGACACAGCCGGTTCATCCTCAACGTGCGTGCTGTAGCTCCGGCTTGGACAGGGGGTGGAATGAATCCTCTCACGACCGTGCAAATATGCATGCTGCTGGTTTAGAGCTGTTTGAAGGAGATCTCTGGCCCATCGTGCTTCAACCGCAACTGGCGACTCGCCGTCGGTTGGGAGGGCTGCTAACCGTGAAGCGGCGGCCACAATGTTGTCCAACGGGTTGGAGTAATACCCGGGAGGTGATGGAACATATTGTGGCACAATATTATTCCTACGAGGCGGGTCCATCGTGCGCGGCTGAACCGACGCTCCTTTTCCTGGTGCCTCCATCTGGTTTAATATTGGCTGGTTACTAGTTCCTGCTCCTGGCGTATTGAAAATATTCCGTGGCTCATAACCTGACGGGAGATGCGATCGGTATCTTCTTCTCATGACTTCTTCGGAGGCGTTCTGATCCAGCCTAATATGGTAGGCCTGAGCTTCCAACTCGGCCCGTTCTGCAGCCATCCTAGAATTCTCTGCCACTAGGTCCGCTTTAGCCTGAGCTATCTAATCCTTCACCTTTGCAATCTCTATGCTGTGCTGATCCCGGGCTGCTGCATCCACCTCTGCGGCCATCAATGTTGCCAATGCGTCGAACAAGTCAGACATGACTTGAGCTGGAGACGGCGCAGAGCTTCCTGCCCCCGCTGGCATGGCCGTTGTTGAACCGGACAGTATTGCTGCGGCAGTTGATGAGTGAGGCGCCGACTGTGTACCGGCCATGAAGATAGCGGCCCGGTTTGGCAGATCAGGGGAGTCCGGAATACTGTTGCCCTCGGAACCTCCACTAATCCGGCCATCCTGCAACTGATAGAGCGATTCGGTCTCGCCAGAAGACTCATCATCAGAACAGACAACGGTTTCTCCATCGGATGTCGGTCCGTCCTCGTATTCTGCTCCATGGATGACACCTATGAAAACATGCTTCGCCACGGGCTGAACCGGCGAAGGGCTTGCACGCTGAGCCGTCTCGATGATGTCGGTGCAGGTGTTCGGTTCAGGGCCCGGTTCACCAATCTTGCCGATGAAGACGTGAATCCCACCAAAGGGGACCCGGTACCCGTATTCGATTGAATCGGCCTCGGGACCCCATCCTGCGTTGTCGATGTAGAGCTTGCCGCTACGACTCTTCATCATCCAGCCCACAGCGTATCCCTTGAGTCCATCAAATCTGCCCTTCAAGAACTCGAAACCATCATGCGATAGCCCCACGGTGGGCGCCAACTGTCGTGGGTTTGTCACGGCAGATGCCTTTGTGAAAAGACTTAGTCGTGGAGCCATCGCAACGGGTTATCTTAAAGGGGTTAAACCGGACAAGGGGACACGGGGAGTTTTATACTAGTTCGGCCCCTTTGATGAAGGTAAAAGCCTACGTCTAGTTGTGATTGGTATTGCTAGGGTTTCGAAGGCCAGGGAGCGAATCCGCTTTGTCTGGCTCTTGAGTTGTTGTCCGTCTCTTAACCGCTGCCAGGTCGTCCCTTTATATACATAGGTTGACGCCCGCCGGTTTACAGAGTCCCGAAGCCGGATCAGAAACGTGTCCGGTTCGGTTTCTACACTTCCTATCTTACAATGCAAGTTATATAATTAAGTCAGTTTATATCTACAGGCCTTAACTCGCCTCTGGGCCTTGGGCCTTCATAAAGCGCCATCATTCTTACGTCTTCATGGGCTTCTAATCTTCATAAAGCTAATCCAGCTACTTCTATCCGGTTTACGTCCAGTAGTAATATCCCCAGCACTTACCCAAAACATGAAAACTTCACAACACAAAACTTAACAGAAAACTCGTAAGCTCCATTTGTATAAGAAAATAAATCACCACTTCAAGTTACTGTGATGAACTCACATACTTATTGCAAAAATCTACAAGTCATCAAAAACCTCGGCACTACGCGCATGCTCCTAGGGGGATAGATTGGTAGGAAAAGACCATCGCTCGTCCCCGACCGCCACTCATAAGGAGGACAATCAAATAACACCTCATGTTTCAAATTTGTTACATAAATCATCAATGTACCCAATCAATGTGGATACCACTACTGCCAATGCCCTAGCTGCACAGTTTGGGTGCCAACTGGGGGTTATGCCATTCACATATTTGGGTTTGCCAGTGGGAACAACGAGGCCCAAAATTGTGGATCTGCTTCCACTAGTTGATTGTATGGAAAGAAGATTAACTGCTAGTTCATGGTTTCTGCCCCAAGGTAGCAGGTTGCAGCTAGTAAACTCTGTTATCTCTTCATTGCCAATCTTTTTCCTTTGTAGTTTATCAATACCACAATGGATTTTAAAACAACTGGAAAGAATTAAGAGACAATGCCTCTGGAGAAAATATGGTCAGGAGAAGGGGAATTCTCTGGCTGCTTGGCCTTTGGTCTGTAGGCCCAAACTTAAGGGTGGGCTTGGCATACTCAACCTGGGTCTACAAAATGAAGCTTTGTTAATGAAATTCCTCAATAAATTCTATAACAAAGTGGATGTGCCATGGGTTCATTTGATCTAGGACAGTTACTATTATCAGAGAGTTCCTCATGACACTATTTTGTGTGGCTCCTTTTGGTGGAGGGACATCTGTAAATTAATGGATAAGTCAGGGCTGTCTCTTCAGTCACTATTGGAAGAGGGGACTCTTTGCTTTTTTGGTCTGATTCTTGGGAAATAGATAACTCATGCATCCCACTCCAAGATAGATTCCCCAGGCTTTTTTCCTTCTGCTTACAAAAGAATTCCTCTGTTATGAAAGTGTTGCAGACTGGTGAGTTGCATAACATGTTCTCATTGCCCTTATCTGAATTGCCCTATAGGGAGTTCAATCAACCGTCTGGAATTATGACTGGGATTTCCCTTGATGTTGCTTCTAATGATTCCTGGCAATGGAAACATGGGAAGAAAGCTGGGTTTACAACAAAGAAATACTATGACTTTGTTCATGAGCCAATTCCTTCCAACCCTCTTCTTAGTTGGATATGGAAATCCTGTTGTACTATGACAATTAAAATGTTTGCCTGGCTTGTCATTATGGACAGAGTAAACACAAAGGATATGATTCAGCGCAGGATGTGGAAGATTAATGATGGGCCTGAATGTGTACTTTGTCCCACAGGAGCACTTGAAGACAGGAATCATTTATTCTTCCAGTGCAACTTCAGCATGAGAGTGTGGAACTATCTACAAATTACATGGCTCAACAGTCAAGATATGGTACATATTGCACATCATGCCAGGAGGGATTTCAACAAGCCTTTCTTCTCTGAGGTGGTCTTCCTCACCTGGTGGAATATATGGAAAGTCAGGAATGAAAAAGTCTTCAGGTATCTCAGACCTACTTTCAGGCAGTGGAGGAATGGCTTTGTCCTAGACATCTCTCTCTTGGCTCACATAATCAAGTCAAAACAGAGAGATGCTTTGATCAAATGGATTGATTTCCTGCCTCCTTGAGGGGCTCTAAATTTGTAACCTTTTTCTCCTTTTCTAGTTAGATCTTTCTTTCTCTTTCTAGAATAGTTTGTACAGTTTTATTTTCCTTCCTTTTCTACTCAGTTCCTTCTCTTAAGGAACTCTTTGCTGTATTTGCTATTTCAAGTTTTAATAAATTACTGTGGGGTGTAAACCCTGCAGTCTTCAAGGTAAAAAAAACGTTTACCATACGTGCATGCTATGGGACTTGCAAACTTCAACACAAGCATTTCTCAATTTCACAACTACTCAACTAGCACGACTTTGATATTATTACCTCCATATCTCAAAACAATCATCAAGCATCAAACTTCTCTTAGTATTCAGAACACTCATAAGAAAATTTTACTAATCTTGAATACCTAGAATATTAGGATTTTAAGCAAATTACCATGCTATTTAAGACTCTCAAAATAATCTAAGTGAAGCATGAGAGTTCATCTATTTCTACAAAATAAAACTACCACCATGCTCTAAAATATATAAGTGAAGCACTAGAGCAAATGACAAACTACTCCGAAAGATATAAGTGAAGATCAATGAGTAGTCGAATAATTATGCAACTATGTGAAGACTCTCTCTCATTTAATAATTTCAGATCTTGATAATTTATTCAAACAGCAAGAAAACTAAATAAAATAAAAAGACGCTCCAAGCAAAACACATATCATGTGGTAAATAAAAATATAGCTCCAAGTAAAGTTACCGATGAACGAAGACGAAAGAGGGGATGCCTTCCGGGGCATCCCCAAGCTTAGGCTCTTGGCTATCCTTAAATATTACCTTGGGGTGCCTTGGGCATCCCCAAGCTTAGGCTCTTTCCACTCCTTATTCCGTAGTCCATCGAATCCTTACTGTCGTGGGTTTGTCACGGCAGATGCCCTTGTGAAAGGACTTAGTCGTGGAGCCATCGCGACGGTTTAGCTTAAAGGGGTTAAACCGGACAAGGGGACACGGGGATTTTTATACTAGTTCGGCCCCTTCGATGAAGCTAAAAGCCTACGTCTAGTTGTGATTGGTATTGCTAGGGTTTCGAAGGCCAGGGAGCGAATCCGCTTTGTTTGGCTCTCGAGTTGTTGTCCGTCTCTTAACCACTGCCGGGTCATCCCTTTATATACATAGGTTGACGCCCGCCGGTTTACAGAGTCCATAAGCCGGATCATAAACGTGTCTGGTTCGGTCTCTACACTTCCTATCTTACAATGCAAGTTACATAATTAAGTCGGTTTACATCTACAGGCCTTAACTCGCCTCTGGGCCTTGGGCCTTCATAAAGAGCCATCATTATTACGTCTTCATGGGCTTCTAATCTTCATAAAGCTAATCCGGCTACTTCTGTCCGGTTTACGTCCAGTAGTAATATCCCCAACACTTACCCAAAACTTGAAAACTTCACAACACAAAACTTAACAGAAAACTCGTAAGCTCCGTTAGTATAAGAAAATAAATCACCACTTCAAGTTACTGTGATGAACTCATTCTTTATTTATATTGGTGTTAAACCTACTGTATTCCAACTTCTCTATGGTTTATAAACTCTTTTACTAGCCATAGATTCATCAAAATAAGCAAACAACACATAGAAAACAGAATCTGTCAAAAACAGAACAGTCTGTAGTAATGTGGATCAAACGTATATTTCTGGAACACATAAAATTCTCAAATAAATTGCTGGACCTGAGGAATTTATCTATTAATCATCTGCAAAAATAATTAACTAAATAGCACTCTCCAAATAAAAATGGCAGCAATTCTCGTGAGCGCTAAAGTTTCTGTTTTTTACAGCATGATCATAAAGACTTCACCCAAGTCTTCCCAAAGGTTCTACTTGGAACAAACAATAATTAAAAGAATAAAACCACATCTAAATGGAGGCTAATTGAATTATTTATTACTAAACAGGAACAAAAATCAAGGAACAAAAATAAAGTGGGGTTGCCTCCCAACAAGCGCTATCGTTTAACGCCCCTAGTTAGCATGAT